>NC_037689.1:147075867-147217935 GCF_003255815.1 Theropithecus gelada | reverse complement strand
CGCGAAAACCGGGGGGGGGGGGGGGCGAGGGGGGTGAGACCAGCCCAGGACACCCCACCCGGGGGGAGAAAGAGAGAGGCCGCCACACAAAAAAAAAAAAAAAAAAAAAAAAAGAGAATGAGCAAGTTAGTGATCCTCTATCAAGAGATAAGGCCAGGAGAGATAAGTCATGCCAATCCCACCAAGTGCCTCTGGTCCCCAGGCACAGCTCTGGCATCCCAAGTGGTGGTAGGCAGGTAGGCAGGGCTCATTGCCAGACATTGGAGACATTTGGTGGGGCTGGACCACTGCCTGGCAGAGGTATGCAAGGCCCTGAGCCCTCACAGAGGTAGGGAGCACACACAGGGCCTGGTAAGTGTGGCGTAGGGCCTGTCGGATAAACAGGTGCCAGATGTAGGACTGGGGGAGGGGGGCAGTGAGCAGTGATGCTCTTGGCTTGAGTCCTAAGGGCAGTATGCTGGAGGCACTTCCTGCTCCCTTCCAATAGGGAAGTGACAGGACTTGTCAATGTTCAATGGCAGCATGGTAGAATGCCAGGGGTCTCCAGTTGGGAAACTTACAGCCTATGACCCATTCCCTTGGAGGGTCAAGTTTGCTCTAAAATAGGGCAGGGCAGGGAGGGTTACTTTAACTGGTAAGTAACATAAATATTACTTTCTTATATTTAAACAAACATGGATGTATTATGTTTTAGAATGCAAACTTCATTGAATCTTGGAGCTATAGCATAAGGTGTCAAAATGGCAACAGTGGGCTGTGCCCCAAGACTGCCTCCAGGGCCTGCATTTCATTCTCTTCAGTTGTTAGGGAGACCCAGCATGTTGGGGGTGGGAAAAGGTGTCCTTTATCATCAGATGGACTTGGATTCCCATCCCACCTCCCCCTGCAGCTTGACTTCACCATTGATGAGATCGCTGGGCTCTTGAATGGGTGATTCTAATTCTTAATTCTTGGCAAAAAGGATTGTGTGAGTCTGTTCTTGCACTGCTATAAAGAAATACCTGAAAAAAAACGAAGTTGGGGGCACAGCAAGATGGCCGAATAGGAACAGCTCCAGTCTCCAGCTCCCAGTGCCAGCGACACAGAAGACGGGTGATTTCTGCATTTTCAACTGAGGTACCGGGTTCATCTCACTAGGGAGTGCTGGACAATCGGTGCTGGTCAGCTGCTGCAGCCCGACCAGCGAGAGCTGAAGCAGGGCGAGGCATCGCCTCACCTGTGAAGCACAAGGGGGAAGGGAATCCATTTTCCTAGCCAGGGAACTGAGACACACAGCACCTGGAAAATCGGGTAACTCCCACCCCAATACTGCACTTTAAGCAAACAGGCACACCAGGAGATTATATCCCACACCTGGCAGGGAGGGTCCCACGCCCGCAGAGCCTCCCTCATTGCTAGCACAGCAGTCTGCGATCTAAGGACAAGGCAGCAGCGAGGCTGGGGGAGGGGCGCCCACCATTGCTGAGGCTTAAGTAGGTAAATAAAGCCACTGGGAAGCTCGAACTAGGTGGACCCCACAGCAGCTCAAGGAGGCCTGCCTGTCTCTGTAGACTCCACCTCTGGGGACAGGGCACAGCTAAACAACAACAAAAAAAAGCAGCAGAAACCTCTGCAGATGCAAACGACCCTGTCTGATAGCTTTGAAGAGAGCAGTGGATCTCCCAACATGGAGGTTGAGATCTGAGAACGGACAGACTGCCTGCTCAAGTGGGTCCCTGACCCCTGAGTAGCCTAACTGGGAGACATCACCCACTATGGGCAGACTGACACCCCACACCTCACACGGCGGGGTACACCCCTGAGATGAAGCTTCCAAAGCAAGAATCAGACAGGTACACTCGCTGTTCAGCAATATTCTACCTTCTGCAGCCTCTGCTGCTGATACCCAGGCAAACAGGGTCTGGAGTGGACCTCAAGCAATCTCCAACAGACCTACAGCTGAGGGTCCTGACTGTTAGAAGGAAAACTATCAAACAGGAAGGACACCTACACCAAAACCCCATCAGTACATCACCATCATCAAAGACCAGAGGCAGATAAAACCACAAAGATGGGGAAAAAGCAGGGCAGAAAAGCTGGAAATTCAAAAAATAAGAGCACATCTCCCCCGGCAAAGGAGCGCAGCTCATCGCCAGCAACGGATCAAAGCTGGACGGAGAATGACTTTGACGAGATGAGAGAAGAAGGCTTCAGTCCATCAAATTTCTCAGAGCTAAAGGAGGAATTACGTACCCAGCGCAAAGAAACTAAAAATCTTGAAAAAAAAGTGGAAGAATTGACGGCTAGAGTAATTAATGCAGAGAAGGTCATAAACGAAATGAAAGAGATGAAAACCATGACACGAGAAATACGTGACAAATGCACAAGCTTCAGTAACCGACTCGATCAACTGGAAGAAAGAGTATCAGCGATTGAGGATCAAATGAATGAAATGAAGCGAGAAGAGAAACCAAAAGAAAAAAGAAGAAAAAGAAATGAACAAAGCCTGCAAGAAGTATGGGATTATGTAAAAAGACCAAATCTACGTCTGATTGGGGTGCCTGAAAGTGAGGGGGAAAATGGAACCAAGTTGGAAAACACTCTTCAGGATATCATCCAGGAGAACTTCCCCAACCTAGCAGGGCAGGCCAACATTCAAATCCAGGAAATACAGAGAACGCCACAAAGATACTCCTCGAGAAGAGCAACTCCAAGACACATAATTGCCAGATTCACCAAAGTTGAAATGAAGGAAAAAATCTTAAGGGCAGCCAGAGAGAAAGGTCGGGTTACCCACAAAGGGAAGCCCATCAGACTCACAGCAGATCTCTCGGCAGAAACTCTCCAAGCCAGAAGAGAGTGGGGGCCAATATTCAACATTCTTAAAGAAAAGAATTTTAAACCCAGAATTTCATATCCAGCCAAACTAAGTTTCATAAGTGAAGGAGAAATAAAATCCTTTACAGATAAGCAAATGCTTAGAGATTTTGTCACCACTAGGCCTGCCTTACAAGAGACCCTGAAGGAAGCACTCAACATGGAAAGGAACAACCGGTACCAGCCATTGCAAAAACATGCCAAAATGTAAAGACCATCGAGGCTAGGAAGAAACTGCATCAACTAACGAGCAAAATAACCAGTTAATATCATAATGGCAGGATCAAGTTCACACATAACAATCTTAACCTTAAATGTAAATGGACTAAATGCTCCAATTAAAAGACACAGACTGGCAAACTGGATAAAGAGTCAAGACCCATCAGTCTGCTGTATTCAGGAGACCCATCTCACACGCAGAGACATACATAGGCTCAAAATAAAGGGATGGAGGAAGATTTACCAAGCAAATGGAGAACAAAAAAAAGCAGGGGTTGCAATCCTAGTCTCTGATAAAACAGACTTTAAACCATCAAAGATCAAAAGAGACAAAGAAGGCCATTACATAATGGTAAAGGGATCAATTCAACAGGAAGAGCTAACTATCCTAAATATATATGCACCCAATACAGGAGCACCCAGATTCATAAAGCAAGTCCTTAGAGACTTACAAAGAGACTTAGACTCCCATACAATAATAATGGGAGACTTCAACACTCCATTGTCAACATTAGACAGATCAACGAGACAGAAAGTTAACAAGGATATCCAGGAATTGAACTCATCTCTGCAGCAAGCAGACCTAATAGACATCTATAGAACTCTCCACCCCAAATCAACAGAATATACATTCTTCTCAGCACCACATCGTACTTATTCCAAAATTGACCACGTAATTGGAAGTAAAGCACTCCTCAGCAAATGTACAAGAACAGAAATTATAACAAACTGTCTCTCAGACCACAGTGCAATCAAACTAGAACTCAGGACTAAGAAACTCAATCAAAACCGCTCAACTACATGGAAACTGAACAACCTGCTCCTGAATGACTACTGGGTACATAACGAAATGAAGGCAGAAATAAAGATGTTCTTTGAAACCAATGAGAACAAAGATACAACATACCAGAATCTCTGGGACACATTTAAAGCAGTGTGTAGAGGGAAATTTATAGCACTAAATGCCCACAAGAGAAAGCTGAAAAGATCTAAAATTGACACTCTAACATCACAATTAAAAGAACTAGAGAAGCAAGAGCAAACACATTCAAAAGCTAGCAGAAGGCAAGAAATAACTAAGATCAGAGCAGAACTGAAGAAGATAGAGACACAAAAAACCCTCCAAAAAATCCATGAATCCAGGAGTTGGTTTTTTGAAAAGATCAACAAAATTGATAGACCACTAGCAAGACTAATAAAGAAGAAAAGAGAGAAGAATCAAATAGATGCAATAAAAAATGATAAAGGGGATATCACCACCGACCCCACAGAAATACAAACTACCATCAGAGACTACTATAAACACCTCTACGCAAATGAACTAGAAAATCTAGAAGAAATGGATAAATTCCTGGACACTTACACTCTCCCAAGACTAAACCAGGAAGAAGTTGAATCCCTGAATAGACCAATAGCAGGCTCTGAAATTGAGGCAATAATTAATAGCCTACCAACCAAAAAAAGTCCAGGACCAGATGGATTCACAGCTGAATTCTACCAGAGGTACAAGGAGGAGCTGGTACCATTCCTTCTGAAATTATTCCAATTAATAGAAAAAGAGGGAATCCTCCCTAACTCATTTTATAAGGCCAACGTCATCCTGATACCAAAGCCTGGCAGAGACACAACAAAAAAAGAGAATTTTAGATGAATATCCCTGAAGAACATCGATGCAAAAATCCTCAATAAAATACTGGCAAACCAAATCCAGCAGCACATCAAAAAGCTTATCCACCATGATCAAGTGGGCTTCATCCCTGGGATGCAAGATTGGTTCAACATATGCAAATCAATAAACATAATCCAGCATATAAACAGAACCAAAGACAAAAACCACATGATTATCTCAATAGATGCAGAAAAGGCCTTTGACAAAATTCAACAGCCCTTCATGCTAAAAACTCTCAATAAATTCGGTGTTGAGGGAACGTATCTCAAATAATAAGAGCTATTTATGACAAACCCACAGCCAATATCATACAGAATGGGCAAAAACTGGAAACATTCCCTTTGAAAACTGGCACAAGACAGGGATGCCCTCTCTCACCACTCCTATTCAACATAGTGTTGGAAGTTCTGGCTAGGGCAATCAGGCAAGAGAAAGAAATAAAGGGTATTCAGTTAGGAAAAGAAGAAGTTAAATTGTCCCTGTTTGCAGATGACATGATTGTATATTTAGAAAACCCCATCATCTCAGCCCAAAATCTCCTTAAGCTGATAAATAATTTCAGCAAAGTCTCAGGATACAAAATTAATGTGCAAAAATCACAAGCAAAATGTGCAAAAATCTTATACACCAGTAACAGACAAACAGAGAGCCAAATCATGAATGAACTTCCATTCACAATTGCTTCAAAGAGAATAAAATACCTAGGAATCCAACTTACAAGGGATATAAAGGACATCTTCAAGGAGAACTACAAACCACTGCTCAGTGAAATAAAAGAGGACACAAACAAATGGAAGAACATATCATGCTCATAGATACGAAGAATCAATATCGTGAAAATGGCCATACTGCCCAAGGTAATTTGTAGATTCAATGCCATCCCCATCAAGCTACCAATGACTTTCTTCACAGAATTGGAAAAAACTGCTTTAAAGTTCATATGGAACCAAAAAGGAGCCCACATTGCCAAGACAATCCTAAGTCAAAAGAACAAAGGTGGAAGCATCACGCTACCTGACTTCAAACTATACTACAAGGCTACAGTAACCAAAANAGCACTTGGACAGGGTTGCATGAGGGGAGAGAATCATCTTGGGAAGATGAATAAGGCAAGTAACCTTCCAGGAAAGAAGAAATTGATGAGGTGGTTTACATGTCTAGGAAATGTTACTCAATAGCAAGATTGGAATCTCTGGGTAAGAGGAGAGTTACAAAGGACAACAGCAGCTTGGAGGTCTTTTACAGCTGCGGATTTTCTATGGTTAGCAGATAGTGGTGCATTTTTGTGGGGTATGCAAAATAGATAGGTTCCAAATTGTTAAAATATTTTTATCTGGACTATATTGAAAGCAATTGGATGCATAAGAATTTGAGTTTAGCACTAGTGGGCTTTGGGCTAATGACCTTAACTTGCTGTGAAGAACTAAATGCCATGGGGGTTATTTTAGGGCAAAACGCAGGGGCCACCTTTGGCTCATTTATGTAGTAGCCAACAATTACTTAGATGCAATGAAAATGCACAATCTAGTAATAGAAAATGAATAACTGGAATAATCTTGATAAGGTAGGTGTTTTCCTGGGAAGTACAGGAATCCTCCGTTCTTGTCTAAAAACACAACAACATGTGTATACCTATGTAAGAAACCTGCACATTCTGCCCATATATCCCATAACTTAAAGTATAATAAATTAAAAAAAAAGACAACAAAAGTTGCAGGGGTTACACTATTTAATTTTAAGTCTTATTATAATGTCACAATAATCACAAGGGTATAGTATTGTCATAACAATAGAAATGTGTCAATGGAACTAAAGAGAGAGTCTAGAAATATGCTCACACATATATGTGTTTATACAGAATTCATTATTGATTTGAATAGACCGTTCTCAAAAGAAGACATACATATAGCAAACAAGCATGTAACAGGTGCTCTGCCTGTTTGATCATCAGAGAAATGCAAATCAAAGCTACAA
This sequence comes from Theropithecus gelada, assembly GCF_003255815.1. Lineage (NCBI taxonomy): Eukaryota > Metazoa > Chordata > Mammalia > Primates > Cercopithecidae > Theropithecus > Theropithecus gelada. Next base: position 147,211,217 of record NC_037689.1, on the reverse strand, counting down.
TGAGATATCATCTCACCCCAGTTAGAATGGCTTAAATCCAAAAGACAGCAACAACAGATGCTTGCAAGGATGTAGAGAACAGAGAACTCCCATACACTGTTGGTGGGAAGTAAATTAGTATAACTACTATGAAGAACAGTTTGAACGGTCTTCCAAAAAGTAAAAATAGAGCTGCCATGTGATGCAGCAATCCCACTGCTGATCATATACTCAAAAGAAAGGAAATCAATATATCAAAGAGATATCTGTATTCCCATGTTTGTTCCAGCACTATTCAAAACAGCCAGATTCGGAAGCAACCTAAATTTCCATCAACAGATGAATGGTTAAATAAAATATGGTACATATACACAGTGGAGTGCTACTCAGCCATCAAAAAGAATGAGATTCTATCATTTGCAACATGTTAAGTGAAATAAGCCAGGCACAGAAAGACAAACATCGCATCTTCTCACTTATATGTGGGATCTTCACATCAAAACAATTGAACGAGTGGACATAGAGAGTTGAAAGGTGGTTCCCAGAGCCTGAGAAGGGTAGTAGGGTTGGGGGTGAGTGGGCGGTGGGGGTGGTTAATGGGTCTCCAGGAAGGAGACAAAAATAGTCAGAAAGTATGTATAAGATCTACTGTTTTATAGCACAACAGGGTGACTATGGTCAATAGTTTTTAGTTATTTTAAAATAACTAAAAGAACATAATTGGATTGTTTGTAACACAAAGAGTAAATGCTTGAGGGGATGGGTACCCCATTTCCCATGATGTGATTATTACACATTTCATGCCTGTATCAAAACATCTCATGTACTTATGAGATGTACATCTACTATGTACCCACAAAAAGTAAGAATTATTTAAAAATGACACATAAAATGCTTTAAAAATGCTATTCCCACAACTGATTTTGCTTGTCAAGTATTAATTGTACCCATTTTAGTCTAAACATCCTTGATAAAAGAAAAAACGTAGGAAGACTCACACTTCCTGATTTCAAAACTTATGACAAAGCAACTGTAGTCAAGAGAGTAGTGGTACAAGGATAGAAGTATAGATCGATGAAATAGAATTGAGAGTGCAGAAATAAACTCATGTCTCTGGGGACAACTGATTTTAGTAAGGGTGCCAAGACAACCCAATGGGGAAAAGAATAATCTTTTCAACAAATGGTGCTGGGGCAGCTGGATAAGCACATACAAAAGAATGAAGTTTGACCTTACCTCACACTATGCAAAAATTAAGTCAAAATGAATAATAGACCTAAATATAAGAGCTATTACTATAAAATTTGCAGAAAACAACATAGGGGTATATCTTCATTACCTTAGATTAGGCAAATAATTCCTAGATAGGACATCAAAAGCATGAACAGAAAAAAAAATAGATAAATTGGACTTCAGAAAAATTTTAAATTTCTGGGCTTCAAAGGACACCATCACGACACTGAAATGCCAACCCAGCTGATGATTATTATTCCCAGATTTCTCAAAACTACTCCTGTACGTTGTCCTATGCTCCCTCCTCCTCTGGCTCCTTTCCCCTGGGTTCCGGGGTCCCTGCCCCCACTGGGCTGAACTCTGGATTCAGAGCTCTGAGTGCCAGCCTGCCTGGGGCTCTGTAGACTTGGTTTTGCATGTGGTCTCACTCATGCACTCTGACAATTGCCCTCCCCTGGATCCACCCAATGCTCCTCACGGGCTGAGCATGTCCTGTCTGCTCTCCTTCCCTGCCTCCTGGTCAGTCTGACTGAATCTTTCCTCCTCAAATGAAAAACATATGTTGACATTTCAAAATTTTAAATCATGCCCAGAGGAATAGTCTTACTTAGAACACGGCATAAATCCAGCTTCATATGGGTAAGAAATTAACTTAGTGTTCTAATTAACCTAACTAGAGAATGCAGAGACACAAATTAAAGTAACATTGAGAAAATATTTTTCACTCATGTTTTTGATCAAAATTTTAAAATTAATATAGTACAATGTTCACAAGAGTATAAAATATTCACATACATTAATTCCAGGTCTGACTGGCAGACCCTGACCAAGCAATGGATGAAAAAATGTACTCAGACACAGGCATCCAGTGAAAGAGAGAGCTAGGGGACCAGACCACTCACAGAAAGAGTTGTAGCAGCCTCCCGCCCCAACAAGCCAGCACTGTGGGTTAATATTCAGTATGGATTTAATGACAAAGGCTTTGAGTCAACACATCTTGTAGGTAATTAACATGGTCGCCCCCCAGAGACAGCAGTCCTGCACACAGATGATTAAAGGCCAGGTTTCCGGCCTAAGTAAACTAACTTATCTAGATCAATTCCTTTACACTTCCTTGTTATCTACCTTTTACTCTCTGGCTTTGGATAAGAGACTTTGGCTGCCTTCAGCCAAATTATGTTTTGAAGCCTTTGCAATACCTCCCGGCTTCCAAGAAGGTTTGTGTTTTTCCTATAATTCCTTCTTATAATTTCTCCCACCACCCTGACTGATCTCTTACATCTCCCCCTTTTCTGTTTTTTGCATCAGGTTTTGTTGATTGAAGAGCATAGATGTGTGCAGCAACAGGTTTGTCTGGCACAATGGTTATAACTCATATTCTGGCTTTGAATCCTAGAATTAGTAAATAACATAAGACAAACATGAGTATAATTATCAACGCTCTTTTCCAATCAAGGAGTGACCCCCAGGAGTGGGGATCTATCCAGGAGAGATGTTCTTGCACACCCTTCTGTGTGGCTATTTGTTGGGCTTGTAGATCTATGGCATTTAGGGATTCTAGAATTTTAGTTTCAAGTTACTTTACGTCTGCTGTTAAATTATCATGAAAGGTTCCCCAGAGGTGTTGTTGCACCTCATTCCAACTATGTATTGATTGATTCCAAGGTAGAGAGGTAACACAGATGTGCCTAAGCTACCAGTCACAGTTTAATTGCTGTTTGAATGCAGGTGCCTCTTGTCGCTCCCCTATATATTCCAATTCAGCCTCAAGGGCTTGTAGATGTGCAAGAATCTTTTGCTCTATACCCTGCTTAAGTACATTAGACGCATTTCTGGCCAAATTATCTACAAAAGTAGCTGTCTGTACTGATTCAGTAATAGATGCTACAGCAACACTAGCAGTTGCTAGGATGAGTATGGCTGAGACCGTAAAGGCTATAAGTGTAACTATAAATCTTTTGCGTCTGACCTGGGACAGGGCACATTCTAAGGTGGCAAGGGCAGAGGAACCTTGCCAATCACGTGTTAAATTGACTGGTAGGAAGGCCTCAGATTGTCTCCTCAATACCATGACACTAGCAATATTTAAATTAGATGCATTATAATTAGTGATACAAGAGACGAACCAAGCCTGTCCCTGCATTCGAGTTACAAACGTGGAGTTTTGGGGTGTAATAGAAATATCGGTTCCCATAAGGAAAACATATGGATGGGTAGTACAAATCAGGCACTGATCAGTGTGATTATGAAAAAAGGTCATAGTATAATTGTGACCGGAATTATGACAGGTCCCATGCCAGGTGTTAAGGGAGTGCTAAGATGTCCCAGGCGCCATAAAGTGTCTTTGGGTGGCATGGACTCTACTTGGGGTCTGGGATATCCCTCCCCCCATCGGCCCAAATTATAGGGGAACAGGATGTGGCTACAAAAATGCCATTGATACCAAGATAGACGTGGACATCAGTACGATCGCCCTGCAAATGGCTGTGGGGGCTCCAGTCTAAGATGTTATAATTGCCTAACTGGAGGCTACAGGCCTGTCCCCAGTGACAGACTTCCTAGCTGAAATGGAATCCATTACTTTCCTGGCTTCGTTCTTTAGCACAGGGAGGAATGTTTGGGAAAATGGCATTGATTGCGTTGCTGCGTTTTAGGCTACCTGCTACTAAGACTGTTAAGGCATTTCCTTTGCCACAATGTGGCTAAAATTGTGTTTGGGCAGGTACACAGTAAGGGTCAGAACTTTTATAACTTACACACAGTGGGAGGATAGTGAAGTGATATGTAGTGTTACCTGGCACCTTAGTCCACTGTGTGCCATTAATGAGGGACCCCACTAGGCGTAAATCTATCTCTCCCAGCCAAGCAGTTATGTTACTAGAGGCTGGGAAGGGGGTGTCTGCCCAGGTGACAGGGCAGAAGAAGAGCAGATCTAAGCAATGAGCCCACTGGAGTGTAGCAGGTACAGATTGCAGACAAAGGGAGAGCATTAAAAGGATCAATGCCCTATGAGAGTTGAAATGTACAACAGAGAGCATAGCAAGGAACAAATTATCTGGAGTGAATGGTGTCTGTGTCCGGAGCAGGATTCGCTCAGCCTCCTGAGTTGTCTTCTTCAGCATCCCCCAGGTAATGTCCCGGGCTTGTGTCATCCGAGGAAGCAGCATTGTCTAGGGCTGCGGGTCCTGCTGGGTCATTTTCTTCATTTCTGGTATTAGGTTGGATCCTAGCCATGCCATGGTTTGCTTTGATGCATCCTGCTGGAATCCAAAGAGGATCTGGGGGGGGGGGTGTGAACACAAGCATATCCTCTCCCCCATGTTAGCAATTCATTTGGACCACACCATGCATTACTGCTTACATCTTTCCATGAAACAGCAGGTTTCATGTCTTGAGAGGTTTGGGCAAAGTGCTTTTCTACAGCTGATTGAAATGTATCATTTAAATTAAAAAAATTAAGAGTAAATAAAGCTTGTGCCAATAGTGTTGCAGGGTCCTTACTCATATTCCCCCCCCCCTTTTTTTAGCATATTTTTAAGGGTGGATGGCCATGTTCTACTATGGCCTGTCCTTGGGGGGTTATACGGGATGCCTGTGAAATGTTGAATGCTCCACATGTGACAAAACTGTTGAAATTGTGAGCTGGCATAAGCCAGACCATTATCAGTTTTATGTTTTGTGGGCCGCCCCATAAATGCAAAAGTTAAAAGAAGACGTTTAATGACACATCGGGTGGACTCTCCAGGAAAGGCATGAGCACTAATTAAGTGAGAATTGGTATCAACAGACACATGTACACATCTTAGATTTCCAAATTCAGGGATGTGTGTAACATCCATTTGCCATAACTGATTAGGTTCTAGTCCTCTAGGGTTAACACCTGTAGAAGAAGGGGACGTGCCTGTGAGCTGGCAATATGGGCATTGCAGGATAATTTGTCTAGCTACTCGCTGGGTCAGTTGAAATTGTTTAGATAAATTTCTCCAATTTTGGTGGAAAAATTGATGCTATTGGGTGGCTTGGTTAAGCAGCGATGTCATAACTTGTAGGTCTGCTCGTTCATTGCCATAAGCCAATGGGCCAGGCAGTGAGCTGTGAGCTTGAATATATGTGATAAAAATAGGATGTGTACGTTCATCTAGCAATTGCTGAAGTCGAGCAAAAAGTGCACACAGCGTGGGCTCCGGAGTGGACTTAATGAGGGTTGTTTCAAGGTTCTGCAGTAAATAAATAGAGTAAGCAGGGTCACTAACAATACTGATGGGCTAAGCGAAAAAATTCTCCAAGGCCAGTATTAAGGCTCTAACTTCAGTTCTCTGAGTGCTAGGAAATCCAGAACGAGTGAGGGAATTATGCAGTCTCCACCAAATAGCCACTTTTTCATGTTCACCAGAGCCATCGGTAAATAGTGCTAAAGTGTTAGGTATGGGCGAGTGGACTATTTTTGTAGGCAAAACCACAGAAGTATGAGGTAAAAACTGAAGTAGTTTATCAGCAGGAAGGGCATGCTCTATATGGCCTGTATAATCAGAGAGTGCTATTTGCAGGTCTAAAGATAAAGGCAATACTGCTTCAAATGGCTTTTTACTCAAAGGAATTCTGATGACATCAGGGTCATAACTTAGCAACTGATTGCCTTGTGTGCACCCTGAATGGACGACTTAACTAACTAGCTGGATATATAGAGAGAGTGTTTTAGTCCTGTTATGTGAGCAAAAAACCCATTCTAGAAAGTGCAGCCCTGGGGCCATCTGGCCTATTAATCCTCTTGGGGAATGTTTAGTGGGAAAAACAAACAACTGAACTGAATATTGTGGACCTATGTGATCTAGTTGCCTGTGAGAAATAGCTTACTCTACTCCCTCAATTTCCCTTTATGCTGCAGGAATTAAGTGCCTAGAAGAGTCTAGGGCAGCATTGCCTCTTAAGATAGAAAACAGGTTTTGTAACTTATTAGTAGTTATGCCTAAGGTGGGGCGAAGCCAGTTAATATGGCCTAGTAATTTCTGATCATTATTTAAGGTGTGTAAGTTGCTAGTATTTAATTTAAACTTTTGAGGTTTTACTGCCCGGGAAGTTAGTATGTACCCAAGATATTTCCAAGGAGAGGACATTTGTACTTTTTCAGGTGCTATGATTAGACCTCTTAACTGCGTGTTCTTTACAACAGAGGCATATAAACTTAAAAGTACTGGCTCTGTTGGGGCTGCCGCTAAAATATTATCCACAAAATGAATAATCTTGCAATTAGGAAATTATTTTCTACTGGCAAGCAAAGCTTGATTTACATGATACTGACACATGGTAGGACTGTTCAGCATTCCTTGAGGAAGCACTTTCCAATAAAATCCGCGAGCTGGCCTTTCATTATTGATAGCTGGTATTGTAAACGCAAATTTTTCTCTGCCTTGTTTTGCAAGGGGAATAGCACAAAAGCACTCTTTTAAATCCGTAACAACTATAGGCCAATCTTGAGGAATCACCGCGGGGGAAGGGAGCCCCTGTTGAAGGGGCCCCATAGGTTGCAAATTAACATTAATACCACATAAGCCATGCAAAAGTCTCCATTTACCAGACTTTTTGGGAATGACAGAAATGGGTGAATTCCAAGGGCTATTTGATGGTTCTATATGGCCGGCTTTTAATTGCTCCTCAACTAATTCACGGGCTTTTTGTAATTTCTCTCCTTTTAAAGGCCACTGTTCTACCCAAATTGGATCTAGAGAGAGCCACATCAGGGGTAGGGGAGGAATTACAACAGTGGCCATTATTAGAAAGGGGTCTGTAGAGTGACCCCCACATTGGGCTAATAGATCCCACCCCCAAAGATTAACAGGGATGGACATGATTAGAGGTTGTATACCTGCTTTCCTTCCCTCCAAATTGCAACATATTAGTGGATGTGTGCTCTGCTTGGCTGTGTGCGCTTCCCCAATGCCGACAATTTTTTGTTTCTGAGTGACCCAAGGACAAGTTTCTGGACAGTTTCATCACTCATGATTGAAATATCTGCCTCTGTGTCCAATAAGCTAGTAACATCTTATTTCCAATTTTTAAGGTAATCATGGGTCTCTGATAAGTGATTAATTGGTTCCAATATACTCCTGTGGCTCCTGTGCTTCCAAAACTTCCCTTTCCCCTTCCTTCTCCCTTGGCATTGGGGACCCAGTATGGTAAGAGTATTAACTGGACTACCTTTGATCTAGGGAGAAGAATATGCAGACCTTTACATTCCATCATAACTAATATCTCACCTTGATAATCACTATCAATTACTCAAGTGAGCACATTAATTCCTTTACTGGATAGGCTTGATTGCCCTAGAACTAATCCCACTGTTCCTGGAGGCAGTGGGCCCCAGATCCTGGTTGCAACCCTTTTAGAGTCTTCTCCTTCTTTTAGCACTAATTCGCTGGGGCAGAGTAAATCCAGTCCTGCACTTCCAGTGGTGGCTGCTCTGAGAGAGAAGACTGTGGGCTTTCCATCTGACTGAAGAAAGCTGCTGGCATTGCCCCTGTTTGGAACAGGGCCTGGGGCTGGCCCCTCATGAAGTTTCCCACCTGGTTACTTAGGGGGTTGCCGTTTTTATCAAATTTGAACTCGCACTTATTTGCCCAATGTTTCCTCTTTTTACATCAGGGGCATATAGAAGGGGGTTCTTTTCCTGAGTTACCTTGGTCTCTATTATTGGGGCATTCCCGCTTCATATGGCCTGGCTCGCCGCATAGAAAACAATTTGGGTTTCTCTCCTTTTTCGCTTTAGGAGGCCTTAATGCCATAGCCAATATTTTTGCTTTGTGTGTTTCAGTCCCCACCAGTTGATATGCTCGTATAAATTCCCCAACTATGGCTGCATTTCCTCTGATTGCCTACATTGCTTGCTGGCAGTTGATGTTAGCATTTTCATAGGCCAATTGCAACAATAAGATATCAGTGGCCTGAGCATGACTAATTTGTCTCTTAATTGCCTGGGTTAACTGATTGATAAATTCAACAAATGGCTCCTGAGGCCCTTGTCAAACATTTATAAAAGATCCCTGTTGAACTCTGCTCTGGGGAATTCAGTCCCAAGCCCTGAGAGTGCACAAAGACACTTGTGCATAGACCTGGGGATCAAAATTTAGTTGTCATTGTACATCAGCATGGGGACCCCTCGCCTGGAGCATAGCAGCTGTTATGTTTTGCCCAGCCAATTGATTCTGACTGGCTTGTTGTTTGCATAACTCATCATAGTCTGCCCTTCAGAGGTATTGGCTGGGCTCCAAAGTTATTTTAGCTAGCACTGACCAGTCCCATGGGGTCATACAGAAGTTGTCTGACATGGCTTCAATTATTCCTTTTGTAATGGGCTAGCGGCTCTGTTTTCTTTAATTCTTTTTCTTATCTCTTTATAAGCATTAAAAGAAATGGGTTCATATACCCGATCGCCTTGTCAATTTTGCATTACCGGGCAGGCCAAGAGCTCCCCTATGAATGCCACTTACCTAAGACAGGGTCCCATAGCTGTAGTGTATCCCTTGTCTTTTTTTCCAATTTATTGGAATTTATTGGAGGAGCAGGCTTTGACAAAACCTCCATTTCCTCTTTGATATATTTGCCCAGAAACAGGGGGCTGAGGGAGATAGATGTGGTGAGGTAGGTGATGGTTCCTCCTCTCTCCCCTTTTTAGGCTCTTCTGTGTATAGCGGGACCAAAGCAACCCTAACTAAAGAACATAACGTTAGAGATATTGTTGGGACCCGCTGCCCTTGTACATGATGTTAAGATTTCTCCCAACTTGTTCCCAGAGCTCTACATGTAGTATACCTTCTCCCAGGAACCATGGGTTATGGGAAGCAACAGTTTGCATTAGGTCCCTTAATTGAGGCTGTGAAACTGAGGCTCTGCTAGTTTTAAGCAGCTGTTTCAATACTTTTATATACTCTTTTATATACTTTTATATACACTGATGCCTGTTGTTTGATGATGAAACCCTAGCCTGAACAATTCCCTCGATCTTGGAAATCCCGAGTGGGCACCTATGACTTACTGACTTACTGACTGCACAGTCTCTTCGCCTTCATTTTTGAGGGTTCCATTGTGATCCGCTGCAGCGTTCCTCACATGGGGCACCACCTGCCAGGTCTGACTGGCAAACCCTGACCAAGCGATGGATGAAAAAATGTACTCACACACAGGTATCTCGTGAAAGAGATGGCTAGGAGACTGTGCTGTTCACAGGAAGAGTTTTAGCAGCCTCAGCCCCAACAACAAGCCAGCGCTGCGGGCAAATATTCAGTACAGATTTAATGACAAAGGCTTTGAGTCAACACGTCTTGTGGGTAACTAATATGGTCGCCCTCCCCCCGCCCCCCCGCCCCCAGAGACAGCAGTCCTGTGCACGGATGATTACAGACCAGGTTCTGGGGCCTAAGTAAACTAACTTATTTAGATCAATTTCTTTACACTTCCTTGTTATCTACCTTTTGCTCTCAGGCTCTGGATAAGAGACTTTGGCTGCCTTCAGCCCAATTATCTTTCAAAGCTTTTGCAGAACCTCCTGGCATTCCAAGAAGGTTTGTGTTTTTCCTATAATTCCTTCTTATAATTTCTCCCACCACCCTGACTGATCTACACATTAATCTGTGAGAACATGAATTGCTACAGATTTTGGATTGAAATGTCTGCAATATTTATAAAACTGTAAACTGTTTCCACCCTTTCCACTTTAACCTAATGTTCACATTGTTATGTATTTCTTAGTAAAAAATATGCACATTTGCACAATAATTCACATTCAATGATGTTGATTTTAGTTCTATTAATCATAACAACAAGTAGAGAACAATTTATTTATCTGTCAGGTATAGAATGGTTTAATTAATTATGACATATTAATGCTTTAAGATTCTAGAGAGTGGTTACAAAATCGAGGGAGATATATACGTACTGTCATGGTAAGATTCTGTATCCATTTTATTAAGTGGCAAAGGCAAGTAGCATATCAATATATACATAATTATCAAAATGACCAATATGCTAGTATTTTCATAGCACATCTGTATATAAGAAGCCTAAAATCAGCTTTAAAATAATACATATCAGATTAGTAATTATGGTGAACTCTGTGATGGGGTTTAAATTGTGCAAGGACTTTGAAAAGGAAGAAATTATAATATATGTGTATATTTAGATTGTTTGCAACAAGAATACATATACACACTGCTATTTTTGTGATGAGACTCTTTAAATAAGAAAAACAGCAAAAATAGTAGCTGTGTATTAGTCAGTAAAAATAACCACTAGTTGATGCAACAGACAAACCCTAAAATTTAAATGGCTTGACACAAGAAAAGTTTCTTTTATGTGCCCATAAGTTCTGATGCAGTTTGGCAGGGGCTCTCTACTCTCACGTGACCCAGGGATCCAGGCTGCTTCCACCTTCTGAATCCATCATCTCAAATGAAGCTGCCGTGCTTACTATTGGATGGAGGAAGAAAACTTGGAAATGGCACACTGGTTCTCAAGTGCCTGGATGTGACACACAACACTTCTGCTCATGTCTCAGTGGTAACAAGTGGTCACATGACCCTTCCAAATTGCAAGTGGGCTGTACTGTTCCCATGTGTCCGAGAAGGAGACAAAGATAAAATGTGAGTGAGTGGTATAGTCTCCTCCATAAACTGTTGTGTAGGAGGTGCTCAAAAAAAGCAATTATGATAATTTGGTATTAAACAACCCTTCTCATTGCTGGGAGTTTCTGAGAAGCCCACATTTGCCTTGAAGTTCTCTAACTTTTTCAAGTGCCTGCTACGTGACTGATGCTTTGAAATGTAGGATCAAAACTGTCCAAGAACCTTGAAAGTCTCAGCAGGAAGGCTCATCAGGGAATCTTCCCTTTATAATACCCATTAAACAATTAGTAGGCTTAGAACTTTTCCTCCATTGGATTCCTGGTCAAAATTTTAACCTGTGAGTTTCTGCCACCCTCCACATGCCTAAACACCTGTCAGGTGCCTTTAGACACAATGAAAGCCCATATTTTCCTGTGGGGCAAGTACTAGACAAGAGAAAGTAGAAACTTGGTTAATTATTCTACTAAAATTTGAGCTAGTACTCCCACCAAGGCAGCATTTTTCACCTCCTGGGAGACTCTGGGGTTTTAGGACTTCAGCCTTAGTAGATGTTGACTCCACAGTGATTCCCATGTTCTCCAGCTTATGCGGGAGACTTTAGATTTTCACCACCAAGGTAACGTCATTCATCCTTGTATGTGTTCAGTGACCAGTTTCAAATAAAACACCCCATTAAATTCCTATTACAAATAACAAGGTGGTTTAAAAAAACTCTCTCTGTATAACTTCATATCTCAAGAATAGTATTATCATGTGCTAATCACATTCCACTCACCATCTATTTAGAAAAGTTTGAGAGTGTATTTAGACACACAGTTGGGGTGACAGGATGTGTAAAGGGGAGGGCAGGTGATTTCACTTAGCCTTCACAGCAAGCAGCAGGGAGGAGCAGGCAGCAGGCCAGATTCCAATTGGAAGAGAGGGCACATAGGGGAGACCAAGACAAGGCCTCTATGATGAGGGAAAGTGTTAGGGCTGGACAGAAATTCCTGCACCTGGGTAGAGTCAGCTCTCAGGAACCCTAGGGCTCAGGCAGGAGGACCCTAGGTTAATAAAGCCCACAGACTATCCCCAGATTATGTTTCATTCTCATTGTCACCTTCCTTTCGTAGGCCTGCTTTCAGTACCATCTCCACAGGGTCCTTCTTTTGGCCACTTAAGAGACATTATGCAGTACTGAGAAAACAAAGGAATTAAAGGACAGAGGTATACTTCAGGCTGGAAAGAGTGAGAATAGAATGGGCTATAGATGAATTCAGACCAACCTTGTGGTTTACCAGTGATAAGATCTTGGGAAAGTTACTGAGCACCATGAGACTCAGGTTCATCCAGAAAATGGGTTTGATAGACCATTTTTTAGGACTGTTATAATGTAGCAAATGTATTAAAACACCGGGGACAATGCCTGGAATATATTGAATATTTAATGATTGACAGCCATTTCTAGTATTACTTTGACCCCAGGTGCTACCACTCTCTACTTTGGAATATTTCTTATTGTCCAGGACATCTCAGAGAATCTGCAACTCAATAAGAAACTGCATTTCCTTCGTGAATATGTATGTGGTGGTGGTGGGGGGGGGGTGTACGTGTGTGTGTGTGTCTGTTTGTGTGTGTACTTTCATAGAACAACAGATGAACATGGATAAGAATTAATGACCTTCTCCTTTTATTTCTGTTTCACAACACCAGTTCAACTTTATTGCTAAGTTCTTACATTCTCCAAGAAAATACCTATTGCAAATCACAGCAAGATGGAAGATTTCCCAAAATGTTTTACAAAATGGCAAACTCTTGCACTTGAAATGGATAAGCAAAACTACATGTGTGGTCAGCATCATCCACATACATAGATGTTGAAGCTAACTAAAACTTTTATTAAAGGAACACTATTTGAAAATTACCAAAAGGACACAAAAAGAAATCTCCAAGTCACCGTATGGAAGAGAAACCTAAAAGCGGTATACAATGTGTTCCCTTCCATTCACTGTGCCTTCTACTACTGATAACACTGACTTCTCCATAAAACACAGAGGGAAGAATGGGACTGATTTCACACAGGGCAGGGAAACTGCTGGGTGTGTCCCTGAAGCATGCATTGGCCCGTTTCCCTGCCCACTGGCCCTGGTTGCATCTCATGCTCAGACTCCCTCTTCCTCCTCTCTCAAAGCATCTTCATACAGGGATGAGTAAGNGGCAATGTTGTTGCGGTAGCCACACACCTCCCATCACTGCCACCTCATGGGACTTAGAGTCAGAGACTTTGTCTGAGGGGAGCAGAGAATGGGGGTCCAGGCTCTGTCAGGCATCAAGGTCAGGACCCTGGGGGATGCCTGAGAGTCCTCCATCCCCATTCCCAAACCCACCACCACCAAGACCTAAGCCCCCCCGGTGTCCCACCCCAATCCCTCCCCCTACCACCCCCAATTCCTCCCCCAAACCCCCGCACCCCACATCTTAACAACCGCCCCCACCCAAATCCAGGCAGAACCCACTTCCGCCCATGCTGTCAACCCAGGGAAGCCCCAGGTTGGGGCTTCTAAGGTTATTCTTCACCTTAGAAGAAAGTCTTGACAGGCCCCACACCATTGGACCCCTAGAAATTTTACTGAGATAGAAGGTCCCTGAATTTGAGTCAGATTTATTTCCCATCCTCTGGCACGCAAATGTCTCACCAGTAAGTCCAGTATGTTTTCTACTTCTTGCTCACTGGATCCAATTAGCATAATGTCACCAATGTAATGGACTAGTGTGATATCTTGCAGAAGCAAAAAGTCATCAAGTTCTCTCTGAATAAGATTATGACACAAACCTGGAGAGTTGATATACCCCTGAGATAGGACAGTAAAGGTATATTGCTGGCCTTGCCAGCTGAAGGCAAATTGCTTCTAGTGGGCCTTATGGACAGGAACAGGGAAAAAGGCATTTAGCAAGTCAACGGCTGCATAGCAGGTACCAGGAGATGTGTTAATTTCTCGAGCAATGAAACCACATGTGGTACAGCAGCTGCAATTAGAGTCACCACTTGGTTAAGCTTATGATAATCCGCTGTCATTCTCCAAGATCCATCTGTCTTCTGCACAGGCCAAATGGGAGAGTTGAATGGGGATGTGGTGGGAATCACCACCCCTGCATGTTTCAAGTCCTTGATGGTGGCACTAATATCCACAAGCCCTCCAGGTTTGCAATATTGTTTTTGATTTACTATTTTTCTAGGTAGAGACAGCTCTAATGTCTTCCATTTGGTCTGTCCCACCATAAGAGCCCTCACCCTACCAGTCAGGGAGCCAATGTGGGGGTTCTGCCAGCTGCTAAATATGTCTATGCCAATTATGCATTCTGGCACTGGTAAAGTGTCCACAGGATGAGTCTGGGTACCCACTGGGCCCACTGTAGGTCAGACCTGAGCTAAAACTTCATTAATTGCCTGACCTCCATAAGCCCCTACTTTAACTGGAGGATCACAATGATATTTTGGGTTCAATTTTAGCAGTTCTCCCAGAGTTGTCCAGGCCCTTGAGGCTATCTAGCAAAAGCAACAGGATATTGCTGTCCTTAAGGTTGTCAACCTTAAGGTTTCTTACACAAACTGGTTGTCAACCTTAAGGTTTCTTACTACTGAGTAAAAATTTCCAGACAGACAAGGAGAGGAGGCTATAATGATCTCTGTGATAGTGGATTTGAGTTAGAGATATTAGGAAGAACTCACTGTTGACTTAATATTCATGCAAATCATTGCATCTAGAGATGTTTATAGATATATTAATATAAACAGGTTACTATACACACATATAATTTCTTGCTCTGTCAGCAGACACCACAGACACCCCAGTAGGAATGAGCAAACCTAATATACAGATCTAGATTTCTAATACCATTCTCCAATTTTAAAAAATGGGCTCAGTGGAGAAATTGCTGATGGTTGAAGCGGATCAGGAAATATGCAGGCTAATCCTGGAACATCTTATTGTGCGTGACAGTAAAGAAATGCTAAAAATAATTTTAAACACATTGACAAATGTACAAGAAAGACATTGTACAAAGAGAACTAAGAGAAAGTGCTCCCAATGGCCAAACATGGAGCAATTTTAACAGCAAAACGTATAAAATTGTATTGGATTTTAAACAAAGTGTAAAATTAGTATCTGTAAGTCCACACTGAGATAAATAAATTATTACTTAAATGCAAAAATGAGGGTGAACTAACAAATTTCTCATGGGAAAAAGTTCCAAACAATTTATGCAGATACTCTCACTCTCACAAGAAAGCAGAATGTGATTCCCCACTGCTCATAGTGTGGGCTACACAGAGTAACTTTCTTCCAAAGATGACACTGTGAAATAGGGGAATAAAAGAGAAACTTTACAGTAACCATACTTAGCGAGCACTACTTCAGCCAGGTGTTCAAGGTAAACATCATTAGTAATAAGTCATGCTGATAGTATGTAGCCTTGATGTGAAGTGATGAGAATGGCATTTCTCCTCTATTGTCTTCTTCCCCAAAACCCATAACCCCAGCCTAATCATGAGACAAGTACCAGACAAACCACAACTGAGGGTCATTCTACAAAATACCTGACAAGTTAGGTCCGCTTGGTGCAGAGGTGAGTTAAATAACTGGATATCCTTGTGGAGTTTCTGTCTCGTTGATCTGTCTAATGTTGACAGTGGGGTGTTAAAGTCTCCCATTATTATTGTATGTGAGTCTAAGTCTCTTTGTAAGTCTCTAAGGACTTGTTTTATGAATCTGGGTGCTCCTGCATTGGGTGCATATATATTTAGGATAGTTAACTCTTCCTGATGAATTGATCACTTTACCATTATGTAATGGCCTTCTTTGTCTCTTTTGCTCTTTGAAGGGTTAAAGTCTGTTTTATCAGAGACTAGGATTGCAACCCCTGCTCTTTTTTGTTTACCATTTGCTTGGTAGATCTTCCTCCATCCCTTTATTTTGAGCCTATGTGTGTCTCTGCATGTGAGATGGGTCTCCTGAATACAGCAAACTGATGGGTCTTCCTCTTTATACAATTACCAGTCTGTGTCTTTTAATTGGACCATTTAGTCCATTTACATTTAAGGTTAATATTGTTATGTGTGACATCTACAGAACTCTGCACCCCAAATCAACAGAATATACATTCTTCTCAGCACCACATCGCACTTATTCCAAAATTGACCACATAGTTGGAAGTAAAGCAGTCCTCAGCAAATGTAAAAGAACAGAAATTATAACAAACTCTCTCTCAGACCACAGTGCAATCAAACTAGAACTCAGGACTAAGAAACTCAATCAAAACTGCTCAACTACATGGAAACTGAGCAACCTGCTCCTGAATAACTACTGGGTACATAATGAAAGGAAGGCAGAAATAAAGATGTTCTTTGAAACCAATGAGAACAAAAATACAACATACCAGAATCTCTGGGACACATTTAAAGCAGTGTGTAGAGGGAAAGTTATAGCACTAAATGCCCACAAGAGAAAGCAGGAAATACCTAAAATTGACACCCTAGCATCACAATTAAAAGAACTAGAGAAGCAAGAGCAAACACATTCAAAAGCTAGTAGAAGGCAAAAAATAACTAAGATAAGAGCAGAACTGAAGGAGATAGAGACACAAAAAACCCTCCAAAAAATCAATGAATCCAGGAGCTGGTTTTTTGAAAAGATCAACAAAATTGATAGACCACTAGCAAGACTAATAAAGAAGAAAAGAGAGAAGAATCAAATAGACGCAATAAGAAATGATAAAGGGGATATCACCACCGACCCCACAGAAATACAAACTACCATCAGAGAATACTATAAACACCTCTATGCAAATAAACTAGAAAACCTAGAAGAAATGGATAATTTCCTGGACACTTACACTCTCCCAAGACTTAACCAGGAAGAAGTTGAATCCCTGAATAGACCAATAACAGGCTCTGAAATTCAGGCAATAATTAATAGCCTACCAACCAAAAAAAGGCCAGGACCAGACGGATTCACAGCTGAATTCTACCAGAGGTACAAGGAGGATCTGGTACCATTCCTTCTGAAACTATTCCAATCAATAGAAAAAGAAGGAATCCTCCCTAAATCATTTTATGAGGCCAACATCATCCTGATACCAAAGCCTGGCAGAGACACAACAGAAAAAGGGAATTTTAGACCAACCAATATCCCTGATGAACATCAATGCAAATATCCTCAATAAAATACTGGCAAACCGGATTCAGCAGCACATCAAAAAGCTTATCCACCATGATTAAGTGGACTTCATCCCTGGGATACAAGGCTGGTTCAACATACGCAAATCAATAAATGTAATCCAGCATATAAACAGAAGCAAAGACAAAAACCACATGATAATCTCAATAGATGCAGAAAAGACTTTTGACAAAATTCAACAGCCCTTCATGCTAAAAACTCTCAATAAATTCGGTACTGAGGGAACGTATCCTAAAATAATAAGAGCTATTTATGACAAACCCACAGCCAATATCATACTGAATGGGAAAAAACTGGAAGCATTCCCTTTGAAAACTGGCACAAGACAGGGATGCCCTCTCTCACCACTCCTATTCAACATAGTGTTGGAAGTTCTGGCTAGGGCAATCAGGCAAGAGAAAGGAATAAAGGGTATTCAGTTAGGAAAAGAAGAAGTCAAATTGTCCCTGTTTGCAGATGACATGACTGTATATTTAGAAAACCCCATTGTCTCAGCCCAAAATCTCCTTAAGCTGATAAGCAACTTCAGCAAAGTCTCAGGACACAAAATCAATGTGCAAAAATCACAAGCATTCTCATACACCAGTAACAGACAAACAGAGAGCCAAATCATGAATGAACTCCCATTCACAATAGCTTCAAAGAGAATAAAATACCTAGGAATCCAACTTACAAGGGATGTAAAGGACCTCTTCAAGGAGAACTACAAACCACTGCTCAGTGAAATAAAAGAGGACACAACCAAATGGAAGAACATACCATGCTCATGGATATGAAGAATCAATATTGTGAAAACGGCCATACTGCCCAAGGTAATTTATGGATTCAATGCCATCACCATTAAGCTACCAATGACTTGCTTCACAGAATTGGAAAAAACTGCTTTAAAGTTCATATGGAACCAAAAAAGACCCCACATTGCAAAGACAATCTTAAGCCAAAAGAACAAAGCTGGAGGCATCACGGTACCTGACTTCAAACTATACTACAAGGCTACAGTAATCAAAACAGCATGGTACTGGTACCAAAACAGAGATATAGACCAATGGAACAGAACAGAGTCCTCAGAAATAATACCACACATCTACAGCCATCTGATCTTTGAGAAAAGCAAGAAATGGGGAAAGGATTCCCTATTTAATAAATGGTGCTGAGAAATTTGGCTAGCCATAAGTAGAAAGCTGAAATTGGATCCTTTCCTTACTCCTTATATGAAAATTAATTCAAGATGGATTAGAAACTTAAATGTTAGACCTAAAGCCATAAAAAACCCTAGAAGAAAACCTAGGTAATACCATTCGGGACATAGGCATGGGCAAGGACTTCATGTCTAAAACACCAAAAGCAATGGCAACAAAAGCCAAAACTGACAAATGGGATCTAATTAAACTAAAGAGCTTCTGCACAGCAAAAGAGACTACCATCAGAGTGAACAGGCAACCTACAGAGTGGGAGAAAATTTTTGCAATCTACTCATCTGACAAAGGGCTAATATCCAGAACCTATAAAGAACTCAATCAAATTTACAAGAAAAAAGCAAACAACCCCATCAAAAAGTGGGCAAAGGATATGAACAGACACTTCTCAAAAGAAGACATTCATACAGCCAACGGACACATGAAAAGATGCTCATCATCACTGGCCATCAGAGAAATGCAAATCAAAACCACAATGAGATACCATCTCACACCAGTTAGAATGGCAATCATTAAAAAATCAGGAAACAACAGGTGCTGGAGAGGATGTGGATAAATAGAAACACTTTTACACGTTGGTGGGACTGTAAACTAGTTCAACCATTGTGGAAAACAGTGTGGCGATTCCTCAAGGATCTAGAACTAGAAATACCGTTTGACCCAGCCATCCCATTACTGGGGATATACCCAAAGGGTTATAGGTCATGCTGCTATAAAGACACATGCACACATATGTTTATTGCAGCATGATTCACAATAGCAAAGACTTGGAATCAACCCAAATGTCCATCAGTGACAGACTGGATTAAGAAAATGTGGCACATATACACCATGGAATACTATGCAGCCATAAAAAAGGATGAGTTCATGTCCTTTGTAAGGACATGGATGCAGCTGGAAACCATCATTCTCAGCAAACTATTGCAAGAACAGAAAACCAAATACAGCATGTTCTCACTCAGAGGTGGGAATTGAACAAGGAGATCACTTGGACTCTGGAAGGGGAACATCACACACTGGGTCCTATTGTGGGGAAGAGGTAGCGGGGAGGGATAGCATTAGGAGATATACTTAATGTAAATGATGAGTTAATGGGTGCAGCACACCAACATGGCACATGTATACATATGTAAGAAACCTGCACGTTGTGCACATGTACCCTAGAAGTTAAAGTATAATAATAAAAAAGAAAAAAAGAAAAAAAAATACCTGACTCAAATACTCAAATACTCCTCAAAACTATCAAGATCATCCAAAACAAGGAAAGTATCACACCCAACAGGAATCTAAAGGGACCTTATGACTAAATATAATGTGGCATCCTGGATGGGATCATGGAAGACCAAAAGAACACTAGGTAAAAATGAAATAAATCTCAATAAAGAATGAGTTAGTAAGACATAATGCAACATTGTAGCAAATGTACCACACTCATGTAGGATGTTAACAATAGGGGAACCTGAAACTGAAGGAGGGGGCATATGGAAACTCTGTACTATCTTTGAAAATTGTTTTCAAGTATAAAATACCTCAAAATAAATAAAGTCTATGAAATTTTAAAAATGGATATAACAAAAGGAAACTTTGCAGAGTGATGAATTTAATTTTTTTAAAAAAGAAACCATACACAAGCACAGAGAACTAGGAAGTGTGAAACCAATCATTTCTGAGTTGTCATCAGACCTTTCCTCCCCTGCAGCCTCTAAGATGGACTCGCCCACAAGCCCAGCCTCTTCCCCCTGTGCGATATCTCGGAAATCCATCCCTCATCTCCAGCCTTTCAACCACTGCCCTAATTTGGCCTCATAGTTCCTCTCACTTGGACTGTGGCAGGAGCCCCCTAATAAGGCTAGATGCTCTGGGACTCCATACTTGCTCAAGAAGGGCTGCAGAACACTTACCAGGGGTAATTGTCACAGAGAAGGGCTGGCAAGATCCAGGAGGGAGATCAGCCCCTTGTCAAGGAGGCTGGAGTTCAGAGTAGGGGGTTTAGCCATGGCTGGTGGAACAGGGAGGTTTCTCAGGGAAGTGAGACCATGACTGAGAGTCCTCTCACCAGCCCCTCAGGGGGCAGGCTTGAGGCACCTGGAAACCCTCTAGACCTATCCACGGATGGGCACAGGGACGCTCCCATCTGCTCTGCTCTGCCATGTTCAGAATTGTCCCAGTGCTGTGTGATGTGTGTCCATATAGAAGGCTGCTGTGGAGGATGCTGGACCCTGAAATGCCTGCAGGAGAGGATGTGGGGTGCGTGGAACGTCCTAGCTGCTGCAGCCCTGCAGTCATTAGGAAACACAGGTGAGCATTCTCCATAATCCTTTGCTCTGTCCAATAAGCGACATGTGGTGTTGCTGTTTCCACCAATGTCCTTGCTTCCGTCCTGGAGTGCCACACAAGAGTCTGCCCCTGGCCATTCCCAGGAGCACCCAGCTCATGACGTAGTCCAGGGTTCCAGCTCACCTCAGCCTCCTTCTGCTCCCATGTCCCTCTCCCCACAGCCAGCCCAGGGCAGGACAGCTGGATCTGGCAGGCACTCTTCCTCACACTTGTCCTGGGGTGGCTGGTCTTCAGCACAGCCTAATACCTCAGGACCCCAAAGCTCTCTCACACCCAGCTTTTTCCAAATCCTAATGTGGATTTGGGGGCATTCCAGAGACTGTGGAGTGTCCTGATGCTCACTGTCCCCATCATCTGCTAGAGCCTTTAGTTTTAACTGCCTGTCTCAGGGATACCACGACCCTAGCTGTCTCTGCTAGGACACCCCAGTCCCACCTCTCTGGATCAACCTTAGAAAGCAAAACCTCATAGTCACCCCATTAAGGTGATCCATTAACCAAAAGCCAGGCATTACATGGGGAACTATTTGAATAGTATCCCCTAATCATAGCGATTTGTCACTCATCACATCACAGTGGTTATTACTTACCAACCACTAGGAGACTTGCCAAAAGGCTTCATCATCTCCTCCCATTTTACCCAAATCACAACTATCTTGGAAGGAAATTCCTAACTGGGGAATTTCAAACAGAGATATTTGTGGTTAAATTCATTACCAGTTCCTAACTTAGGCTGCGCGGTTGTGTGAGTAGAGACAGCAAGGATAAAACCCCAAGCTGGACTGACTCAGGAAAGGTACAAGAGAGTGTTGACGAGGTGCTAAACAACAAGGCTGATGGGGAATCCATGTCACAGTTCTCAGCAAATTGATGGGTGTGCCTCAAGGGCACGAAGGCTGCAGATAGCAAGAAGGAATTCCTGTAGTTGGTATCCTGTGTTTGAGCACCTCTTTTGAAGATATCCACTGCTTCTCAGGGCACAAAGCACAAAATATGGTTTTTCAAATCTGAGGAAACAAAGGTGTGTATAACTTAAGTCCTTGAGTGTAGAAATGGAGTGGTCAGTGTTCTGTATAGCCATGGCTTGAGAAGCAATCCATAGCTCCTGAGGCATTTTCTATAGAAATGGCTGACAATAATATGTCTGCTCATGTTTCAGTGGGAAAGTGACGTCACATGGCCCTTCCTAATGACTAGGGGGCTGGCAATGTATTGTCCCCCTTTGATCAAGATGGAGAAAAGGACAAGATGTGGATGAGGAGTTGCAGTCTCTCCCGTAAGCCATTACATAGTAGATGCTCTACTAAAAGCAAATATATTTATTAGAACAAGAGTCCTCCTCCTCGTCTGTTGGAGGAGTTTCTGAACAAAGCCTAATTTGCGTGGAAATTGTCCACCTTTTTCAAGTGCCTCCTGTGTGACAGGTGCTTTCAAATGCAGGATGACACTTAATTTTCAAAGGGTATTGTAAACCTCAGCAGAAAGGGTCCCTTTTCTTCACTCAATATCACTTTTCTGCACTGCACTTTGAAATAACCTCTAAAATCTTTATAGGTGTAAAATTTTTCCTCCATTGGATTCCTGGTCAAAATCTTAACCTGTGAGTTTCTGCTACCCTCCACACACCTGAACACCTGTCGATGTCTTTAGGCACACTGAAAGCCCATATTTTCCTGTGGGGCAAGCACTAGACAAGAAAAAGTAGAAGCTTGTTTAATTGTTCTTTATAAATTCAAACTAGTGTGCCCACCAAGGAAGCATTTTTCACCTCCTGGGAAACTCTGGGGTTTTAGGAGTTCAGCCTTAGTAGATGTTGACTCCACAGTGATTTCCATGTTCTTTCCTCATCTCCAGCTTATGAGGGAGACCTTGGTTTTTGACCACCAAGATAAGCTCATTCATCTTTGTATGTATTCAGTGACCAGTTTCAAATAAAATATCCCATTAAATTCCCATTGCAAATATCAAGGTAGTTTCAAAAAGTCTCTCTCTAACTTTATATCTAAGAATAGTAGATCATGTGCTAGATCACATTCCACTCACCCCCTATTTAGAAAAGTTTGAGAGTGCATTTAGACACACAGACCGGATGACGGCAAGTGTAAATGGGAGAGAAGGTGTTTCTGCTCAGCCTCCACAGCAAGCAGGGAGGAGCAGGCAGCAGTTCATATTCCAATCGGAAGGGAAAGCACATGGGGGTGAACAAGGGAAGGCCCCTATGATGTGCGAAAGTGCAAGGGCTGGACAGAAATTCCTGAACCTGGGTGGAGTCAGCTCTCAGGAACCCTAGGGCTCAGGCAGGAGGACTCTAGGTTAATAAAGCCCACAGACTATCCCCAGATTGTGTTTCATTCTCATTGTCACCTTCCTTTTATAGGCCTGCTTTCAGTACCATGTCCACAGGGTCCTTCTTTTGGCCACTTGAGAGATATTATGCAGTACTGAGAAGACAAATGAATTAAGGGACAGAGGTGTACTTCAGGCTGGGAAGAGTGAGAATAGAATGGGAGCTAGATGGACCCAGACCAACCTTATGATTTTTCAGCCATATGATCTTGGGAAAGGTACCAAGCACTATGAGACTCAGGTTCTTCATTTGGAAAATGGGTTCGATAGACCATTATTTGTAGGACTGTTATAATGTAGGAAAAGTATTAAAACACCGGGGACAATGCCTGGAATATATTGAATATTTAATGATTGACAGCCATTTCTAGTATTATTCTGACCCCAGGTGCTACCATTCTCTCCTTTGGAATATTTCTTATTGTCCAGGACATCTCAGAGAATCTGCAACTCAATAGGAAACTGCATTTGCTTGAGATATATATATATATATATATATGTATGTGTGTGTGTATATATATGTATATATGTGTATATATATATATGTATACACGTGTGTGTGTGTGCGTGTGTGATAAAATTTCATAGAACAACAGATGAACATGGATAAGACAAGAATTAATGACCTTCTCCTTTTATTTCTGTTTCACAACACCAGTTCAACTTTATTGCTAAGTTCTTACATTCTCCAAGAAAATACCTATTGCAAATCACAGCAAGATGGAAGATTTCCCAAAATGTTTTACAAAATGGCAAACTCTTGCACTTGAAATGGATAAGCAAAACTACATGTGTGGTCAGCATCATCCACATACATAGATGTTGAAGCTAACTAAAACTTTTATTAAAGGAACACTATTTGAAAATTACCAAAAGGACACAAAAAGAAATCTCCAAGTCACCGTATGGAAGAGAAACCTAAAAGCGGTATACAATGTGTTCCCTTCCATTCACTGTGCCTTCTACTACTGATAACACTGACTTCTCCATAAAACACAGAGGGAAGAATGGGACTGATTTCACACAGGGCAGGGAAACTGCTGGGTGTGTCCCTGAAGCATGCATTGGCCCGTTTCCCTGCCCACTGGCCCTGGTTGCATCTCATGCTCAGACTCCCTCTTCCTCCTCTCTCAAAGCATCTTCATACAGGGATGAGTAAGAACTGGGATCCCTCCCATTGGCATTGGCTATGTACTCAAGAACTTTCATCTTGCTGGTCTCAGCGTGGGCCCTTGGACCCCACAGGAACTCATAACATGCAGGATCAGTGCCGGGCACCTGCCGGTACACCAGGTACTTTTCCTGCACCCAATCATGGGTGAGGAGCTTCTTGGGCTCCCCAAAGAGGAAGTGCTCCCTTCCAGCATACACCCCCATAATGCTCAGGACTTCCCACATAACCTCTTCAGGGACGCAGTTCCGCTCCATGAAGATCACACCCAGGACTATTATCAGGAGGCCAGACTTGGGCATGCTCTGCTCATCACCCTGTATGCCATCATAAGAGAGGCTGAGGGAGGTGACAAGGACATAGGAGTGGCTAGTGGGGTCCACTTCCTTCACGTCAATGCCAAAGAGCAGTTGCATGCATTCAGAGGCTTCCCTAAATATCTCAGGAAAGTAGTCCTCATAATTTTTGATGACACTCCCCAGCATTTCTGCCTTTGTGATCAGCCCCTTGACTCGATACTTGCGGAGCAATAAATGAACCAAATCAATTATCTTGTCATGTAGTATATCTTGGGAAAAGGACTCAGGGTCTATCAGGTCGGGCGAAGTACTTGGCCCCTCCTCTTCTTGGCTGCTGGAGCCCTCATCAGACAGGCTCCCAAAGATGGAGTCCATGGCAGTGGGAGAGGAGGACTCCCCCTGAGGACTCTGGGGAGGACTTGGTGACTCAGTAGCAGGCACCTCCTCTAGAGTGCCCACATTCAGAGTAGAGGAGAAGGAGGCAGCCTCCTGCTCCTCAGCTTGGAGAGCCTGTGCGCCACCCACCAAGCCCGGGTTGTCTTCTTGGGCCTGAAGGCCTTCCTCAGGCTTGCAGTGCTGACTCCTTTGCTCAAGAGGCATGATGACTCCGGTTAGGTCAGCAGGCCAAACTGTGGGAAAGATCTGGGTGATGGGGCCCCACAGCCTGGGGAGAGAGGGAGTGTGAGAGCAGACTCAGATGAGGTATGAACCATGGAGAATCTCACAGAGGCCTACTTACACTTCTCCTCTGGTGATCCTCTGGGTCCTCCTGGGGCTCCTGTCCTCTTGGTTGGCCTGTTCTCTAAAAACCTGAAAAAGGAAATGAGAAGGCTGCTCAAGATGCAGCTGGACATCAGAGCAGGAGGCTCCAGGACTGAGGTAGGGCAGGTGAGACTGCAAGCGGGGGGTCCCTCACTGTACTGGGGCAGGTGGGGCCATTTGCAGGTTGAGGGTGAACATCTCATCTAGACTGCTGGCACTGCCTGGGCTTCCTGTGTTCTGAGACCTGAAGACATTGCCTGAGACCAAGGCCTCACTGCTCGGTTTTTGGAGCTTCTGGAAGAGGAATCATGGGGCCCTCAGGCTGCACACTGCAAGCACCTATCCTGGCACGCCAGCACAGTCAGAAAGGCGGGCCAAACTCTGTGAGTTTCTCACTTTTTTGGAGTGGATGGTCCCCTCTGTGTTCAGGGCCCTCAACTTTCTCCTGCCAGGGCCTGGAAGACACACCTCTCCTGACCTGAGAAACTCTCAGATCCATAGCTCTTTCCTAATATGAAAGAGGACATGTGGGGATACACATCTGCCCACATGTACACAAGGCTACCCAGGAAGGACAGCAAGAGATGGTGACAGTCAGCTGGGTCCATGTGTCCTGGGGTAAGGAGCCTGCTTGGTCCCCATCTTGATGCCTATCTTGGCCTGGGACCCTCCCTCTGTTGACCTGAGGCCATCTCCTTAAACCCAACTCTACCTCCAGGAGATACCAGAAGAGGAAATCAGGGAAACAGAAACACCCATGATCCCAGCGACTTCCCATGGCAAACAGAAGGGGCAGGAAAGGGCTGGGTCCCATGTTTTTGGTAAGTGCGGTCCCGTCAGCTCCCACCTTGATTCTGGTCATGCCTGGGACCCTCCCGCTGCTGACCTAACTGCAGCCCTCTCAGACCAATGCCTCTGCTCCCTGAGACCAATGATCCCAGTATAAGAGAGGGGTCTCAGCAGATAGTTCTGCCCATGCTCTCTGGGGAGACAGCAGGGGCAGAGCAGATTTCTATGTGGCCCTCCTCTGTGTTCTGGCCAGGGGCAATCTTCAATCCTCCCTCAGGTTTCTCACCTGGACTCTTGGCAGATCCTGGGACCACTGTATTTGAGGACCAGATGGGGCTCCTTCTGTTGACTGGAAGTCGTCCTCTGAGAACATAGTGCTCACCTGCCCGAGATTCCAAAACAGAAGTAAGGGGCCCCACGTCCCATCACCTCGTCATGTGGTTGTCCAGAGCTGACAGCAGAAGCTGGCTCCTTCGGTTCTGGGGTGGGGATTCCAAAGTCCTCCTGTGGGTTTTTCAACTTTACTTCTGCCGGGGCCTGTCCTTCCTTGACTCCCAACCCCTGAGATGAGCAGACATATCCCTTTACACCAACACCTCATCTCCCTGAATGTTTCCCAACTTTCTGCCTGTGGTACAAGTGAGCTTGCCACTTGGGGCCACCCATGATCAGGTCCCCATACAGCCAACCACAGGGGATAGAGAGACTCTGTGGGATCCCTTCATCATGGGATGGAGATACCCCCAGTCCTCACAAAGGGGACACACACACCTTGAGTCCTAAAGATCCTGGGACTCCTCCCTCTGCTGACCAGGTGTGGCTCCACCTGCTGACCTGTCATCACCCCCTTGAAACAAGGTGCTCACCTCCATGAGCAAGGTGCCACCCCCAACCTGGTGGCAGAATTGTGAGCACGGCACATGCCTCCCCTACCTGGGGCCTCCCAGGGATGAAAACAGGGGAAGCTGGGATTTGTGAGGTCCTTTTTTCTTTGGCACGCGGGAGGGTACATTCTTACCTTCAGTCTTCATCAATTTTCCTCTCCTTGACTACTGGTAGATCCTGGACTCCACCCTGTGCTGACCAGGTGTGTATCCCTCTGCTGACCTGAGGACCCGCCTCAGGCCAAGGGCCCCACCTCTCTGAGATGTGGGAGGCAGAAAGTGAAGGGGCACTACACGGACACCCCTGCATGGGATGCCAAAGGGTGACAGATGGAGCAGATTCAGGGGTGCCTCCTCTCTCTGGGTGTCCTCCAGGTATTCAGATTTACTCCTGACAAGGCCTATCCATGTCTCTCCTGCTGAACTGTGGATGAATTTTGCAGGCCAAGACCACCATCTCCCAGAGAACTCCAACTAGGAAGTGGGGAGCTGCCTCTCTTTCCTAGAGTCCTGCCTGGGGCCTCCAACGACTGATGGCAGGGGCAGGTTTTCTACCTCAGGGATAATTGGTTGCCTGAGTCCTCCCTCAGTGCTCTGGGACTCCCCACTGGGTTCACCTGAGGCCCCACTCCTCAGACCACAACCCACTCCTCTCTGACACCACAAAGGCAGAGTGAGGATGCACCACTTGTGGCCACTGTGCCTTAGAACTCCAAGGGCCAAGGTCCCTACTGACCTGGAGTCCAAGGTGTCCTGAGTCCTCCTTCTTCTTCTTCCTCTTGATGCTGGCAGGGCTGCACCCGAGACCCTCTCTGCGGATCTGAGTCTCCATTCCTCAGATTCTCAAGGCTGAATGAAGAGGCACCTCAGTCTGAGACGGCGGGGTGGCGGAGGGGGAGCCGTCCTGGGGTGCTGGGTCCCTTCAGTTGTCCCTCAGGCCTCCCTCGCCTCCCAGCAGGGACTGGGCCCTGTCTGTGCTCCCTCTAGGTCGTTCTCATGATACCAAGCTCCTTCCCTCTGTCAGCCCAGGATGCGGAAATCAGAAACCATATGCCTAGCGGCCATGCCAGGAACTTCCCAGGGCTGACAGCAGAGAGGGAGCCTCGCTCTGTGGGGCCTCAGCCTTCCCTCAGGGTCCTGACCTTGATGCCTGGCAGAACCTGGGCCCTGCCCTCTCCTAACCAGCACTGCCCTGGTCACACCAAGCTCTGACCCCAAAGTCCCCTGAGGCTTAAGCGGCGGGGGACAGAAGCCGAGGGGGGTGGCGGGAGGGGACGGCCCAGACTGAGAAGTCCGTCCCCGTGGGGTGATCCAGGCCTGGCAGCAGAGGCGGTGTTGGATTATTTGGGGTCCTCTATCTGGGGAGGGGGTGTCCTCAGTCCTCCCTCAGCATCTCATCTTGCCTCCTCACAGAGCCTGGGCCTGCTGCCCTCAGCGGATCACAAGCCACCCCTCAGAACCTGGCTGTCACTTCTCTCTGACCCCCTAATGTGCAAGTCCACAGCACCAAGCCGGGAGGTCCTTTGCGTTAACTGCAGGGACAAGGATGGACTCTGGGGCCCCTCTATCAGCATGGGGTGGAACCTCTCCATAATTTCTCAGAGTCCTGATGTTGATGTCTGGAAAGGCCGGGGCCCCACCCTTTATGGAACTGTCTCTGCCCGGGTCACACCATAGATTCGACTCCCAGAGTCTCCTTGGGCACTGAGGTGGGGGATTGTCTCAGCCTGACAATTTGGTCGCCCCTTGTCTCAGGGCTGGCTCCAGGGTTGGCTATGGATTATCTGGGGCCGTCTATCTGGGGAGGAGGCCTCCTCAGTCCTCCTTCAGCTCTCACCTTGCCTCCTCACAGAGCCTGGGCCCGCTGCCCTCTGCCACTCTCAAGACACCCCTCAGAAAGACGCGTTCGCTTCTCTCAGATCCCAGAGGCGGAAGCCAATGGAGGTCACATCTGGCCCGCACGCCTGGAGCTTCCCTGGATTGACAGCAGTGGCGGTACTGGATTCTACTGAGGTCGGGGCAGGGGGAAGAGTACTCGATTCTGCCTGTGTGGGGGCGGGGCGGGGAGAAGAGTAGTGGCCAGGGGTGTAGATGTGGTCGAGGGTCATGGAGGTGCCTGAATCCTCCCTCAGGTTTCTGACCTTGATTCCTTGCAGAGCCTGGAGCTCTGTCCTCTGCCAATGGTGTCTCCTCTCCTCAGACCAAGTCTCTGACTCTGAGTTCCCTGAGGTGGCAGTGAGGGTGAGGTGTGAGGTCGGGGGACAACATTGCCAAGGTCTTTCAGGGCTGACAGGAGGGACCGAGCTGGATTCTGTGGCCCCTCTATGTGGAGAGAGTGAACCTTCACTTCTCGCTCAGGGGACTCCTCCTCCTGGCTCCCAGCTCTTTGATGAAGTGATGGGTAGGAGATGCTCTGTTTCAGTCACCTCTGAGCATTTGCCAACTGCACTCCTTGCAGAGAATGGCTGCGGGCCCCAGGCTAGGTGCTTCCTGGGGGTCTCTGGCACCTGTGATTGTAGTGACCTCTGGGAGAAGACCCACACCTTCCTACAGGGGCTCTTCCCCAACCACAGCTAGAGGCTGGCCCTGTCGCTTCTGGGACGGGGATTCCAAAGTCCTCCTGTGGGTTATTTATCTTTACTCCTGCTGGGGCCTGCCATTCCTCAATTCCCAATCCCTGAGATGAGCAGACCTCTGCCCTTTACACCAAGACCTCATCTCTCTGGGGGTTCCCTAACTTCCTGCCTGTGGTACAAGTGAGCTTGCCACTTAGAGCCACCCGTGATGAGGTCCCCGTAGAGCCAAGAACAGGGGACAACAAGACTCTGTTTGCTAGATCATTTTTTTGTAAGACTGTTGTAATGTAAGAAATGTATTAAATCACCTGACACTGACACAGTGCCTGGTGTATACTGAATATTTAATAAATGGTAGTTTTCAAATATTGTTTTTAGACCATATCTTACTATAATCTCCTTTGGGAATTACTTCTGTTGTTATCTAAAATATCTCAGAGAATATGCAGCTCAATAGAACATGTAATACCAAATTAGTCAAAATTGAAGCTTTGTGAATAAAAGTTAGTAAAATTTCCCTCCAAGATGGCCTATTATTTAATTTGGGTGTGCGAGAATCTTCCCCATCTGGATGCAGCTCAAAGATCTTGAAATTTGAGTGAAAGACCAACTCATTCTCTTCCCTCCCAGCTGTTTTTCTATTCAAACCACTGTTTTACACTCATTTGACTCCTATCCCAAACCTAGCCCTTGATTATCCGAGTTCTGCATTTCAGACCACGGCCTTACCTCCCTGAAGCCCCACTCTCATCCCACTGCAGAAGTGAGAGCGTGCCACATCCAGCCTCTTGCCAGGGTTGTCCTAGGACTGACAATCGGCAACAGCCAGAATCCTGGAGGGCCCTTCTTTTCTGGAGTGTTGAGTTCCTTCTAACTTTATTCTTACAGGTTCTACTCACTTCCACAGTTACTTATGCCAGCACCTTTTCTCTTGATATTCATTAAAGAGGTTGTTTCATATGTTTGTAATATAGTTATTCTGTTTCGTCATATTGTCCATTCTTTCCTGCGATATTCAGACCTTCTAAATTTTTTTTTTATATTTGCATCCATTAGGGGTCACAATTATTGTGAGCATTTTGACAAATCCATAGTGTTATATTCACCATTACAGTATCATATGGGATAGCTTCACCACCCTAATAAATCCCCTGTGCTTACCCTATTCAATCCTTCCCCCTCACCCACCCAACCCCTGGAAGCAACTGATCTTTTTACTGTCTCTATAGTTTTGCCTTTTCCAGAATACCAAATAAATTGTATCATCATACACTATTTAAACTTTTCAGGCTGGTTTCTTTCACTTAGGGATAGGCATTTAATATTTATCCATGTCTTTGTATGGCTTGTGATATGGTTTGGCTGTATCACCACCCAAATCTCAACTTGAATTGTGTCTCCCAAAATTCCCATGTATTGTGGGAGGGGCCCAGGGGGAGGTAATTAAATCATGGGTGCTGGTCTTTCCCATGCTATTCTCGTGATAGTGAATAAGTCTCATGAGATCTGATGGGTTTATTAGGGGTTTCCACTTTTGCTTCTTCCTCATTTTTTTTCTCTTACCACTGCCATGTAAGATGTGCCTTTTGCCTCCTGCCATGATTCTGAGGCCTCCCCAGCCATCTGGAACTGTAAATCCAATAAAAGCTCTTTTTCTTCCCAGGCTCAGGTATGTCTTTATCAGCCGCATGAAAACAGACTAATAAAGCTTGATAGCTCATTTCTTTTTATTGATTAATAGTATTCTATTAAGTGGTTGTACCACAGTTTGTTTGTCCATTCACCTACTGAAAAACAACTTAGTTTATTCCATTATTGACAGTCATAAAATCAGCTATGATAAAATTTATGTGCAAGATTTTGTGTAGAAATAAAATTTCAAATTACTTGGGTTAATACCTAGGGGTGTGTTCTCTGAATCACATGGTAATACTATGTTCAACTTTTTAAGAAACTCACAAACTGTCTTCCAGAGTGACTGTACTATTTGCATTCCCACCAGCAATGAGTGATTCTCTTTGCTCAGCATCCTTGCCAGCAATTGATATTGTCTGTTTTTTTTTAACTTTAGACACTCTAAATATGAAATTAATGTAGCTATTCCAGCTTTCTTTTGTTGGTGTTAGAATACCTTTTTCAACCTCCTTACATTGAACTTATGTGAGTCCTTATAATTTAAAATGGGTTTCTTATAAACAACATGTTCCTCAGTATTATTTTTTGTTAATTCTGACAATCTGTCTTTTATTGGTGTATTTAGACCATTCAAACTTAAAGTGATTATTAATATAATTGCATTAATATCTACCATGTATGTAACTGTTTTCTAAGTATTTAATTTTTCTTTATTCCTCTTCTTTTTCTGTCTTCTTTCACTTTATAGAGCATTCAGTACACGTAAAATACACATCTTTTTTAAGAAATTAGTCTTTGTCTTAGAGTTTATAATATATATTTTAATAACATGCCATAAAATAACACTATACTGCTTCATATGTAGTATAGATACCTTATAAAAGAGTATACTCAATTCCTTCGTTGCATTGCTTGAAACATTACCATTACAATCATTTATTTCGTTTATCCATATACACTAATTGTCTGATACATTGTTACTATTATTAATTTAATTAAATAGTTACATTTTAGGTCAGTTAAGAATAAGAAAGCATTTTATTTTACTTTTATTTATTTCTTCTCTGGTATTCTTTCTTTATGTAGACCTAAATTTAGGACCTATATAAGATTCCTATAATTGTTAGAAAAAAACAGAAAATCACTAAGAACAAAGAAGATCTAATGACCATTAAATTCAGAGAATCATTTGAAAATTTCAACACATTTCATTTTTTAAAATTCTCAGCAAATTAAAAATATATATGAGCATTATCAATTCATTAAAGGAAATCTGCAAAAAAGAAAACCTAGAGCTAAGAATATGCTTAATGATGAAACACTGAATGCTTTCCATCTAAGGTCAGAATCAAGGCAAAAATAACAAATATCATACTTCTCCTCAACTTTTTCTATTAGAGGTTCAAACTATTGCAATGCAGCAAGAGAAAGGAACGAAAAACATGATTTAAAAGGAAGAAATACAATGGTCTTTACGACAAACAACATGATGGTCAGTCTGAAAAATCCTAAGGATTCTACAAAGAAAAAAGCAAAACTGCATTTAATAAGTGAATATACCACGGTTATACACTTTTAATATACAGAAATTAATACTATATCTCTATACTGACAGCAAACACATGAAAATGACAAAAAGCACGTGCTTTATGAATAGCAAAATATAAAGTACTTTGGAATGCATTTAGTTAAAAATTTGTAAGACCTGTATACTGAAAACTACAAAATATGACAGAAAAATTTGAAAACATCTAAATAAATGAAGAGATAATCCATGCTTATACCTGAGAAAAATCTAAATTGTTATTTTATTCTATTGCTTATAATTCGATGCTATCATTACTTATATTGTTGCTCAAATTTTCCAGCTTTTGGGAGCCCTTTTAGTCTTTGGAAGTTCCTATGCCCTTTTTATATACCGCATCATTTCTTAAGCACTTCTTTATTTTCTGGCACCACAAAATGCTAATCTCACCTTGTATTTCCTAGGCCCCAGTCCTAGAACCAAATAAATAAATAAATTTGGACTTTCTCAAAATAAAAATAAAATAAAACAAAGACAGTCCACAGACTGGGAGAAAATGTTTGCAAAGCACACATCAAAACATTGACTTGCACCCACAACATACAGAGAACCCTTAAAAACTCAAAACTGCAAAAAGAAACACCTAAAAATTGGCAAAAGAGTTGACAATTTGTGAAGGGGATATACGCATGGTGAAAAAGCTTAGGAAAAGATGCTCAACACCATTACAGGTTAGGGAAGACAAACTACAACCAGGATGAGGGCCCGACACACGTGGCTTCAGAATGCGAAACTCAACAACACCAACAAGGCCACGTGCCTGGGAGAATGCAGAGGAACTGGGACACTCCAACATTACTGGAGGGAAGGCAGATGGTACAGGCAATGTAGAAAATGGTTTGACAGTCTCTGATGCAGTTAAAAGCGCACTTACCATGCGACTTCGCTGCCCCACTCCTGGGTATAAGATTTACCCTACAGAAGTGAAAGCACGCAGCCTTGTAGAAACCCACACACCAGTGTTTGTAGCAGTCTTGATTCCATTTTGGATGGCGGATCCTTGTTTGGTTTTCACAAGCCACCCTCAGCAGACAGTCAGATAAACAAACTGTAGGCATTCATACAATGGTATACCACTCAGCAATGAGAGGGAATGACCTGTGGATACAGGGAGGGAACAACTTGGATGAATCTCATTACAGATATTATGTTGATGGCGGGAAGCTACTCTCAACAGGTTACTTGTCTTGCGATGCCATCTACATAAAGTTCCAGCAGAGACAAAAGTACAGTGACAGAGAACAGATCAGTGTTTGCCGGGCTAATGGTGGGACAGTGTGATAGTGGAGGGACAGCACGAGAGAGTTTTGCAGGGTGACAGACTTCTTCCGCATCCTGTCTATGGCTGTGCGAATCTACACTTGTGTGAATACTCAGGGAACGCACACTAAAGGAAGACAGTCACTTTTCCTACTGTATGATAGATAATTAATAAAAAGGGAGAACAGAGAAGTGTCGTCCCAGAGGGCAGGGCAGGAGGGTGACGACGTGTCACAGGGGAGCCTTGGCCAAGTGGCGCCCCCAGAACTCATCCTCTGGGCTTGTGTGTGGATGAGACAAGGTCTACCTGGTACGACAGCAACATACTTGGAATGCACCCTTGCCGTGGAGGCAGGGACCCGGCAGCCCTATGTATCCAGCATCAACCTGTATCCAGCATCAACCTGTCAAGCTCACTAACTTGGTAGGGGTGAGGTTAGGGATCCTTAGGAGCCCAGGCAGCCACACTTTCCGGGGAGCCCTTTCCCATTTGTGTTGCCAAAGTACCCTCAGTAGGCTGTGGGAATGTTGGCTGTGAAGAGAGTCTGTTGGGGTGAGATCTTGTGTGTGTGCACAGGGTGACAGCTGTGTCCCGTTTCCTGGGAAGCTGTGATGGCAGCAGAGCCTGGGGGAGCCTGAGCGAGTGTGAGAGGGTGGGCCTCTGGAAGAGTAGAGGCTGCGGAGCCAGATGCAGGGCTGTCTGTCACCCAAAAGAAGAGGGACTGAGGACTCACTGAGCGTTTGTGTCATAAACGGTGGCAGCAGGCCCCATAGTGAACATACCATACCTTTTCCGTCCTGAGCGATCCTCGCAGCAGTCCTGGGAGGTAGAACGTCCTTATTCAGCTCGCGGGAGGGACCGCCTTAACTGGAGAGACACAGCAAGGTGCTAAAGGTGCCTTCCATCAGAGGCCGGGTGGGAAGCTCTAAAGAGACTTCTTCTCTCCCCCACTCCCAGGTTGTGTGTGTCCCGCTGTGGATTCTCATGTCTTTTCTGTGCCTGGTGGTCCTCTACTACATCGTGTGGTCCGTCTTGTTCTTGCGCTCTATGGATGTGATTGCCGAGCAGCGCAGGACACACATAACCATGGCCCTGAGCTGGATGACCATCGTCGTGCCCCTTCTTACGTTTGAGGTAAGCGTTCCACGGGAAGCCTCTTCAGCCCCTGAAGCTTGCGCTTCCCCTGACAGGATTCTGCACCCCTGGAAAGGCAGCCTCTGTCCGTCAAGCTCACAGTGAGCCCACTCCAGGAGAGGGGAGAGAACACGGCCATCTCTGGGAGGGAGATTTGGAGAAAGGAAAGCACCCTTCCTTTCTCTTGGGGGCAGTGTGTGGGCCTGGCAGGGAGAAGAGTGCACCGTTTTTAGCCATGGTGCCTCTGTATGGCTCCAGTTTCCACTTTGGAAAAGCAGAGTTGGATGCCGGATTTATGTATTGGAGTCGCATGGAGAATTCTAGAATGGGAGCTGTTGACTCCTTAGAACAAACACTGGGAAGAGTTTGCCATAAAACTGTTGGCATTGGGAACTTTTCAAG
The DNA here is from genome assembly GCF_003255815.1 of Theropithecus gelada. Lineage (NCBI taxonomy): Eukaryota > Metazoa > Chordata > Mammalia > Primates > Cercopithecidae > Theropithecus > Theropithecus gelada. The sequence goes on along the minus strand of NC_037689.1, from coordinate 147,175,800 downwards.
TGGAGAGGCTACTGCTGAGCTCTGAGGAGGGACATAAAAGCTCATTTGGAGTTTTCCCCATGGATGGGTGGTTTCCTGCCTTTTCCTGCGGTGCTGATGTTCCTTCTTCTGGGAGCCCATGTGGGGGTGGGGTGGTGGGGAGGAGCTGCCTAATGAGGTCTGGCTTCCGCCTCTATCCATTTTCGATGTTGGCATCAACAGGGACTATGTCTCTTTAGATTCTGCTGGTTCACAAACTGGATGGCCACAATGCCTTCTCCTGCATCCCGATTTTTGTCCCCCTTTGGCTCTCGTTGATCACGCTGATGGCAACCACATTTGGACAGAAGGGAGGAAACCACTGTATGTACTCAGCATTTGAGAAGTCCTTGGTGTGTGTGTGGGGTGGGACCATGGGGTGGGGGATGGATAGAAGTCTAGGAAGGGATGAATCTCCGAGGGCCCCAATTTAGAAGCTTGTGTGGGAAAGCGAGGGCTGAGGAAATTCTGGGACCCTCTAAGGGAAGGGCATGCCATAACTCCGGTGTTCCGCTGGCCTGCACTGGGACTTTTCTCGCAGTGCACGCTGCCATTTGAGGTAGAACCAGACAAGGCAGGCAACTTCTCAGAGATCCCGTTCCCTCCTCTGCAAAATGGGGATCAAGATAGATTTTTCCCAGGCCTGTGAGGGTTTGATGGAAAATCCACGTCTCCCACCCAAACCCTGGGATTCATCCTAGGTCCCTGTTGGCCCCTCTGCCTCCCCCATATCCTTGCTGCCATCACCTGAGCCTTGCCTGTCTTGCCTTGCTAGCACTCTATTCCCCTCCATCTGCTTGCTGAGGCAGACACTGCCAAAATGATCTCTGCAGAGGGTGCCTTCCTGGCGAGGCTGTGAGCTCCATGGCATGGAAGCCCAGAGCACTGCCCTTCGGAAAGCCAGTGGGTTTGGGGGCCGGGCCTCACTGCAGCCCAGCAGCCCAGGCTATGCTTGCTGTTTGTGCCTCTGCCCTGCCGGGAGCAGGGAGGGCCTGCACCGAGCTGACACTCCAGTAGCACTGGGACTGGGAAAGTGGCTTTAAGGTGGCTCCATGAGTTCAGGCCCCCTCCTGGCCAGGACCCATGCATGACTACTGCCCTCGCAGATTCTAGAGGGTAATGGAAATCGTGTTTTTGGGTGGCACTGTCATCCATGAGTTTATCCTGGCTGGAGAAGATTAGCGGAAGACACCATAGTCTACGCACCACAGATATTTTGAGACTCCCTGGAGCAGTAGTTCTCAAACTTGGGCACCCAGCAGAATCGCAAAAGGGCCAGAAAAAGGGGACCGCTGGAGTCCACCCTAGCCCGACTCAGTTTCTGGAAGTCTGGACTGGGGCCCGAGAACGGCATCCCTAAATAGACCCCGGGGACGCTGTCCCTGCCAGTCCGGGAACCTCACTCAGACAACCACAGAGCTAGCATTTGTACTTCTCCCCCATTTTGGGTACTCAAGCCCTGTTCAGGCTTTGTGACTCAGGAGTCTGGATAAAGTATATTATGACGTTGTAGGAGTGAAACTTCTTGTTATGGAAAGAAAGTTAACAGGAAGGTCAGTTGAGCTCGTGTGTGAAACAAAAAATTCTTATTTTTCAGGGTGGTTTGGTATCCGCAAAGATTTCTGTCAGTTTCTGCTTGAAATCTTCCCATTTCTACGAGAATATGGAAATATTTCCTATGATCTCCATCACGAAGATAATGAAGAAACCGAAGAGACCCCAGTTCCGGAGCCTCCTAAAATCGCACCCATGTTTCGAAAGAAGGCCAGGGTGGTCATTACCCAGAGCCCTGGGAAGTATGTGCTCCCACCTCCCAAATTAAATATCGAAATGCCAGATTAGATGCCACTTCCGGGGACAGAGCTAAAGTGGACTGCGACGCGCTCTCTCCACCTTCCTCTGCCCCCTCGTTCACCCCACAAACCAGAACCAGTACTGGAGCTGGGTCTCCAGGTACGTCCGTCTCATGCCTTGTTTGCATCCTGCGCCTATCAGCCACTCACCACGACGGGACGTGGAAGTGGCAGGTGACAGGGGTGTGTGCCAGCAGATGTGGATGCCAGGAAGAGTGTGAGAACAGGGGCGGGATTTCCATCTGTCTGGGAGGGGCTCCAGGTACCCCTCTTCCTCGTCAGACCCACCGGGGGATGGCTGCTTACCAGGTCCCCAAAAGGAACATCTGTCTACACGGTGCTGAAATCCCAATCAAAAGTGTTGTTTAGAAATGTTTCTCTACGGGGCTGATCTCCTGCAGCTCGCTCAGCACTCCCAGGTCCTTAGCACTCCCAGGTCGTAGCTGGCGCAGTCAGTAGGAACTGTAACTATGTCTCTGATGCACCACGTGTTTAGACACAGCACAGTCCTTTTTTCTGTTCCTACCGTGGAAGTAGTTTCTCTTTGGGCATGCCGACAGCACTTTTTCATAGCCTCACCGATGAGCCCTTTCTGCGGGAGTGACTCCATGCCTGTATACAGAGTATTTATACAAATGTTTTAGCATCTTCATATGCGGTGTTAACCCCTAGTTCTGTACAGCATTTTCTGTTCAAGTATTTTTTTACAAGCTTGTGCTGTAGGCACATGCCTTCTGCTGCAGAAGTGGACACCCGTGGCACACCCACCCCGCCCCAGTGGGGTGCCATGCCTTCCTGGGACATTGCCACTTCTGCCCTGGAACTCATGCAGGTACGTAGTAGCTGCTATTGCCAGAACAGCAAAGCCAAGCAAGAGATGGTCCATGCTTTTCTGACGTTCTCAGAATAGTGGCTAGCCTAAAACCTGACAAGCGCTGCTTGAAGCCGGAACACTGGAGAATGTTGCTGAGAGCAGAAATGGCCACGCGGGTCACGATTATGCTTGGGAAAGTCTCAGGCTTCCCTCCTGCCAGCAACAAGAACGCTTTGGGGTAGGCACGATGTTTTCACGTGTGCGTGCCGTTTCTCCAAGCACTGCAGGTTCCGCCGTGTGCTGGAGGCTACAAGTTTAACATCCTCCTTCCCGAAAACAAATAGGTCCTATGCTGAAAAAAGGGTAAAAAATGAGTATTGTTCTTCTCAGCCAGGAGAAGAGTGTGGCGTTTTAACACGACCAACTGCTCGCCGGCATACTTGGGGTTAATTCAACTCTGCTGCGAACATGACTCCGCCCCTGGCACTGGCCTCCAGCAAGCCTGCTCTTTTTGGGGTACGGGGGAGCAGGATGGTTTAGCCTTTCCTGCTCAGTGTGTAAAAAAATGTAGCGAAAGCCACTATTTTTGCTCTCTTAAGCTGTTCAATAAACTGGTTCCTCGTTTTCCATGTGCACGATGTGTATCTTATTTGCTGGATGGCCCAGGAAACTGGAATGGCCCTCTCAGCCAGCCTCAGAGGAAAGAAATCTCTAGCTGGCACAGGCAGCCGAGTGAGGCTGGCGGCTGCTGGGACACAGCCTTTAGAATGAGTCCTTGAGTGCACAGCTCCCAGGGATATATGGGGTAGCGGGAAGGAGGGGACGCTGCGCAGATGCCACTGTTGGCTGGGCTACACCGTGCCACACTTGTTACTGCTTAGGAGGCTTTCTGGAGTGTTCCTCGGGTGCTAAGACAGTCTGCAGCAGACACTGTCCTTTTACTGCTGCTGGTCCTCGTTTGCTCCCCAGTCATGTCAACAGCTGAGGACTGCTCATGCTGCAACAAAAGGCTCTGCAATTGCTGTCTAGCTAGCCCTGGCTGTCTCTAGAGTTCTGCCTGAACTGAAACTCAAGTGGGGTTGAGCTCATGACTTGCGGCAATTGACGAGGAAATCCACCAGTTGCTGTGGCTGGAAGGATTTTCAGTCCTGTGGGTTGTAACCAGAGGCCACAGGTGGATTCTGCCTTAGGCTCATGAGATTTCCGACTTGCTGTTCAAGAAAATGCCTTGTGAAGTGACAACAGTAGCTATGACCCAACTGCCAGGTGCCTTGCTAGTTCCTGTTCGTCCCACTGGATCCTCACAGCCCTGGGAAGCAGGTGCTACTACTCTTATCCCCAGGAGGAGACAGAGGCTGAGAGAGGTTAAGTGACGTGCCCAAGTCACACAGCTTGGCAGCGGCCGGGTCGAGACACCAGCATCAGCAGTCTGTTTGCAGACCCCTCACTGTCACCCCCTGAGCCAGTGCGTCTTGGGCCCTGGGGTCAGGATGTCTCAAGCGTGGAGGCATCACTGGTTTGTGGAAGTCTCTGGAAGGTCCCTGAGCTCTTTGCCCAGAAATGAGTCAGGGGAATCTGTAGAGAGGTGGCCCTGTGTGTGGGGACAGTGTGTGACACAGACACTGCTTTGGAGGGACGCCGCTCCCGTGACCTCCTAGCATCACATCCCAAAGGAACAACTGTTGCAGAGATGGACCTCTGGGCACAAACCCACGTGCGTTTCTCTGGAGACACTGGCCAAGGAAAACAAGACATGCTCGAAGGCCAACAGCTGCATGCCCCACCACGATGTGACCGCAGAGACCCGGGGTGTAGAAGAGTGTCTCTGCTTGGTGGGGGGACACATGCAGGCCAAGGAGAGGCGGGAAGAAGGCAGCCTCCGACTCGCCACTGGACTGCATGGCGACGCTGGTGCGGCAGTCAGCTAAGCCATTTGCGTAAGTGGCCTTCGGGCATCTGCGTGCTGGGGACCGACAGTGGGGGTGTGTCAGGTGGATCTGTATGGAGCACATTGCTGCCGCTGGCTAGGACAGGGTAGAAAGGGGGACGTGGCTACAGCCTGACCCGTGGGCACCGTCCTACCCTTTATTCTGTGCTTCAAAGTGTCAGTCGTGCTGCTGTCTGTGGGCTCATGACTCAGACGGTGAGCTCTGACCTTCCTGAGCCAGGGCTTTGCTGTGGTTCTGCCTGGCTCAGGAGCTCTGGGACAAGGGAACCGCTCCAGGTCTGCACCTAAGGTGTGGCAGGGCCCCTCGACACTCCTGTGTACTAGTGTCGTCTTTCCCATTGAAATGACTGTGAGGACTAGAATGTGCACGTGCAGATGGGCAGCTACTTGTCTGCCTTGGCCCTTTATTACATAACTTGCTGGGTTTGTGGAGATGTCATCCCCCCAGCAGTCAGAGCCCGTTTGTGATGTCGTGGGGCTGGTTACATGACTGCCAAGGGGTGCTGCTGGCCACACTGCACTAGCAAGTTTGCCAGATGGAGGACAAGCCATCACTGAGTGTGGCTCTCTGTGAAGAAAGAAATTCGAGAGGACAGGGTCATGGCTTGGACAGGGTGCCTTTTCCTCCCCAGTTGCACTCAGAGACCTACCTTCACCCAGCAGATCCTTCCCCTGCCTGGGATGACCCAGTGTCCACTGGGAGCCCTAACTTCAGGCTGCTGACAGAAGAAATCGCTTTCCAAGCTCTGGCCCAGGAGGCTTCGTTCAGAAGGCCGCGCCCTGATGGTGACATCCCGCCCCAGGGAGAAGACAATCTCCTCTCCCTCCCTTTTCCGCAGAAACTGTGGAGACTGGTCAGCAGCAATCAGTTTTCATCCATCTGGTGGGATGAAGGAGGGGCTTCTATAGTGATCAATCAAAAACTCTTTGAAAAGGAGATTCTCGAAAGGGATGTCGCACACAAAGTGTTTGCCACGGATTCAATAAAGAGCTTCTTCCGCCAGCTAAACTTGTATGGCTTCCGAAAACGGCGTCAATGCTCTTTCAGGACCCTCACCCACGTTTTCCCCGCACAAAGGCCGGTCTCCATCTTGAATAAGGTAATGAACGACAAGCCTCTGGAGGGGTTAAGTCTGTGGGCTCTGGGTCCCGGTCGGGTGGAAGTCCCAGGACTGCCTCCTGGGAAGTGGGCGACCTCAGGCAGGGTGTGGGGCCATCACTGTGGGCCTATGTCCCCCTCTGGGTGGAGGTGACATGAACTAAGAGTGAATGTGGGGAGAGGGCTGAGGATGGTGCCGGCCCCTCTGGAGTGTGTAAAATATCACAGGTGCTAAGTAGCCGTATCTGCATGTCCTCCTACCCGGGACCAGCCATGTCCTCTGGTGGTTGCTGTGTCCCCCTGACTCCATAGCGCTTTGCCCTGTGAGGTGAGCAGGCCAGGGGAGTCTGGTATTTGTACCACTATCACCCTAGCTGGTGTCGGAGAAGTGCTCAAGTTGAAGCGCTGAGGGGCGCCTGGCACAGGAGGTGCAGACGCTCCTGCTGCCCGTGGTAGGTGGGGCCCCTGCTGTGGAAGAGCCAGTGCCCAGGACCTCCAGCCCAGCCGGGGTGCATTCTGTTGCCAGCTGACACTGTGGGGGAGGCCCAGAATCATCTTCCCTCCTGGTCTGCAACTTCAAAGACCCTTTCCGCCGGCCGTGGCCACCCTAATCTGCCATTTTGAGGCTTTTTCCAAGACGGAAAGGCCCGCCACAAATTGGTAAACCTTGATGATGTGAACGCGAGTCCCCAGCTTCCTTTGGGGACTGGGACCTTTTCCAGAAAGTCCTCCTGGGCCAGTAGAGTTCTCTTGCACAGGGGCGTAGATGGTTGGGAGTTGCAGTTCATCCTTGTGACTTGCAGTTTCCTTTTCTTTATTTAAACTTTGACTCATAGTTAGAGTTCTACTGCCATCCCTACTTTCAAAGAGACTCCCCTCACCTCCTCGTGAGGATGAAGAGAAGAGTGGGCGTCAAGTCTGCACCAGGACATCAGGAGGGGGACAAGCCAGAAGCTGCTGGATCCTGTCTGGCACCAGCAGACACTGAGCAACAAGATCACACATCTCCGAATGAGAATGATCAGGTCACACCGCAACACCAGGAAGCGGTGGGTCCCAACACCCAAATCAGAAGTGTCTCTGCTCTACCAGCAAGTCCTGTGATGGTGCCCGATCCCGCCATGGCAAGTGACAACACTCCAGTGACCCAGCCGGCCGGCGAGTGGTCAGAGGGCAGCCAGGCTCACGTCACTCCGGTGGCCGCTGTCCCTGGGCCTGCAGCGCAGCCCTTCCTCTCTGTCCCCGGATCTCCCACCCAGATGAATTCTTACAGGCCTGTGGTGGCCCTTCCCACAGCGTCCCCCAGTACCCTTGCCATGGAGACCACAGGACTTCCTGCGCCTGGCATGCTGCCCTTTTGCCATCTCTGGGTGCCGGTGACCCTAGTGGCTGCTGGGGCTGCACAGCCTGTTGTCTCCATGGCCATGTTCCCCCATCCCCTAGCTCTGCACCACCATTGCCCCCACAGCCACCGCACATCACAGTACATGCCAGCTAGCGATGGCCCCAGGCATACCCAGACTACGCAGACCAGCGCACATAGAGGCGAGCATTTGGGCAGAATATGTGCCGGTCAATAAATGTGTCACAAAATGAGTAATTTTCTGACTGCACAAAAGAGTCTTCATGGTCTCCGTCCTTTTTGTTTCTTTGCAGTCGAGTACCCCCTCCGACATCTTTGGCTTGCATGATAAAGACTTCAGCCTAACACACCTCCCTGGAAAAATGCCCAGGAGATACTCGAGCAGGTGCTGGGTTTTAGGAAGCCCCGCAGACATCCTGCCTCTGCTCATTAAAAATTACCTGGAGCTGGCCAGGTGCGGTGGCTCACGCCTGTAATCCCAGCACTTTGGGAGGCCGAGGCGGGCAGATCACAGGTCAGGAGATCGAGACCATCCTGGCTAACACGGTGAAACCCTGTCTCTACTAAAAATACGAAAACTTAGCCGGGCGTGGTGGCAGGTGCAGGTAGTCCCAGCTACTCAGGAGGCTGAGGCAGGAGAATGGCGTGAACCCGGGAGGCGGAGCTTGTAGCGAGACGAGATTGCGCCACTGCACTCCAGCCTGGGCGACAGAGGGAGATTCCGTCTCAAAAAAAAAAAAAAAAAAAAAAAATTACCTGGAGCTGCTCGCTGAGTGCCAATTGTGGCGCTAGCATTGATGGCCGAGGGTTCACAATGTCACTGTGTTGCTGGCCATACCTTGTCGTGGCGGTGCCTTTATATAACAGGATCTTCACTTTACACACAGATGAGATCACGTCTGGCTTTGTCATTGGGTTAAAAAGTGCCCTTGTTACTTGTGGAGGTCACAAATACTACCAAGGAGTCCTACGGGTTTACGGTTTAGAGGGTGCTCATTAGTGTCTGGTGGACAGGATTTACGTTTGGCTTTTATGTCTGTACTGGAGCCGGTGGGGTTTTTTACTTCCTTCCTTGATTCCCCCACTACGCCCTCACTTTTTCTTTCTTGTTTTTTTTCCTTCCTTCCTCCCTTCCTTCCTTCCTTCCTTCCCGTCTCTCTCTCTCTCTCTCTGTCTCTTTCGCTCCCTCCATTCCTTCCTTCTCTGTCTTTCTTTTTGAGTCAAAAATTAATTTAAAAGATGTCATGTTTTAACTAAGGAAGCAGCCTTTTCTGGTGACTTGGAGTGTTCAACTTAGAACACATGCTATCATCAATGAGCCTCTGACTGAATGATCTGAGGAAATAGGTTCAAGTTCTTACTGTAGACACAACTGGGCACAGACATCAAAACAGCTCTGAAATCAGGGCGTGCAGACAGCCCTAACACCGACACATATCCCTGTCTGTGATTTTTAATTTGACAGTAGGTGGCAGAGTCCTGGGAGAAGTGGGAAGAGGCCATAAGAGAATGCAGACATGGGAATGGATTCACAGTCCAGCCATGGTCTGCAGGTGGATCTCCCTGTCTCGACCTGCTCACTTACAAATGGGTGCTCATTTACAAATTGGTGTGAATCACATTTCATCATTTGTGAGCTCCTTAGCTTCCAAGAAGTACAATTTTCACATGTATTTCTTGGACTTTATACATATGCCTCCAGAGTTTGAATCATGCAAAGATGCTGCCACTTAAAAACCTCTTTCCTGGCCGGGCGCGGTGGCTCATGCCTGTAATCCCAGCACTTTGGGAGGCTGAGGTGGGTGGATCGTGAGGTCAGGAGATCGAGACCATCCTGGCTAACATGGTGAAACCCCGTCTCTACTAAAAATACAAAAAAAAAAAAAAAAAATTAGCCAGGCGTTGTGGCAGGCGCCTGCAGTCCCAGCTACTCGGGAGGCTGAGGCAGGAGAATGGTGTAAACTTGGGAGGTGGAGTTTGCAGTGAGCTGAGATCACGCCACTGCACTCCAGCCTGGGCGATAGAGTGAGACTCCGTCTCAAAAAACAAAACAAAACAAAACAAAAACTCTTCCCTACAAACTTATACCGCTCCAATCCTGGTTTTCCTGTAAATCTCAGCTTGACGCAGTGGCTCACGCCTGTCATCCCAGCACTATGGGAGACTGAGGCAGGTGGATCACGAGGTCAGGAGTTCAAGACCAACCTGGCCAAGATGGTGAAACCCTGTCTCTACTAAAAATACAAAAATTAGCCAGGCACATTGGCAGGCACCTGTAATCCCAGCTACTCAGAAGGCTGAGGCAGGACAATCGCTTGAACTCGGGGGGCAGAGGTTGCAGTGAGTCAAGACCACGCCACTGCACTCCAGCCTGGGCGACAGAGTGAGACTCTGTCTCAAAAAAAGAAAAAAAAGGAAAAAAAGATACTGTTAGAAGAAAGGGACAAAAATATATAGATGGAGAGAAAATATTAGTAATCTGATGTCTGATAACTCATATGCTAAATAAATACCAAACTTCTAACATTCAACCATTTGGAAACAAAGAATCCAATTAAAGATGGAAATCATTTGAAGACATTCACCAATGAAGATACACAGAAGTACATATACATTCACCAGTGAAGATACACATATGAAAAGATGATCACCATTAATTATTCACTAATAATGCAAATGTCAACAGCACTAAGATTCCTCTACCCACCTTTTACAATGGATAGAATTCAAATACCTCAGAATTCCAAATTCTGGAGAGGATGTGGAATTCTCATTCATAGCTGGTAGACAAGAAAAATGTTACATTCACTCTAGAAGGCCTTTTGGCCCTTTCTTAGGTAGTAAAACAGACTTACCATTAGACCCATCAGTCGTACTCCTAGGTTTTACCTAAGTGAATTGGAAACTTGGGTTCTCACATGGAAAATCGTGTACACGAATGTATATAGTAGTTTATTCATAATCACCAACCAGGATGTCCTTGAAGAGGTGAATGGATAAAACCAATGGGACATCCACAAACTGAAAGTGTATTCAAAGTTCAGTCTACCCTCAAATATTCCAGGACAGGAAATTTTGGAGGCCAGTTCAGCCAAGTGGCAAGGGAAAATGAATCACCATCTTATCTCAACTCTTCCAATGCATCCAAAACAAGGGCAATTGTTCAACTCATTCTCCCAGGCTCGCTCTCCTGGATTCAAAAACAGACGAAGGCACCCAAGCACTCATGAAAAGAATTTGTGAGGCAAGTGTTCACCCATATCGCAGCACATCTCATAAGCAGATAATCACATATCCAACACAACAGTGGATTAACCGAAGAAGCCACCTGTATGCGTGGAATAAGAATACGATTAAATGTTAGCAAAAAATTCAATTCTAATTCCCTGCATACAAGATAGACTAGAAGAAAAAAAACAGTCATGACAATGGGTACAGGAAAAGGCTCTGAAAGAAATTCTATGTAAGTACAAATTAACAACGTTTAGCAAACTAACATTAAAAGGAACTTCCATTTCCTAAAATCAGCAGCAAGCATATATAAATGTGAAATGTCAGAAGCTCTGCCATTCACGGCAGTGACCAGTCATTGACATATGCTGTCACCATTACCATCCACATCTGCAGGGAATATCAAAATGAAAAAGAGCCAGAGCTATGGATGACAAAATGAAAATGAGATACCAAGACTGCAAAGAAACAGATAGTATGTGTTAACTATATGATTGTCTGCATAGAAAATTCAAAAGAATAGACACATTGATTATTCAAATGAGTAAAAGACTTCAGAAAACATCATATAGAAGATCATTACAGCAAAGTCAAGAGCCTTGCCACACAAAAGCAACTTAGTGCATAAAATAGAAAATAGAAAATATACCATTCACAACAGCATTAAAATCCACAATGTGAATAAGAAGAGCCTAACAAGACCTTTATGGAAGCAACTGTGTGAAGTTGCTGATAGACTCAGGGAATAATCTCAAGTAAATGGATCTGTATACCATATTCCTTGATGGGGAGCAGAATATGGCAAAGATGTAAATGCCACTTAAATACAGAGTGAGTGCCTTAACTGTCATTGCCAAAGTGACAACCAAGCTCAGGTTGCTGTGCTCTGCTCCCCAAATCAACCCCAGAAAAATATAGAAGGGAAAAGACAAAAAAAAAATACATATATATATATGTGTGTGTGTGTGTGTGTGTGTGTGTGTGTGTGTGTGTATACACACACATCAACATCAAAACAGAGAAAGCCCTGGGGATGACTTAAGACTGTGCTCAACTAGTACTTGTGTTTGGGTCCAGGGAGCAGCAGGGAAATCGAGGAGGTCTGTACCCTGCATAGATGGCAGATTACAGGATAGGTAGGAGAACGTGTTTAACATTCCACCCCATATCATCGCAAAGCCTGAGGCAACACCACAAAATCTGGTGGCAGTAGCCCTGGGGTAATATCAGGACACCAGGAAATTTGAGTTGATTTAGACACTATGGCTCCAGAGTTCTGCTAACAACCACCTGAAACAAACTTAGTAGGGGAAGACCCACCTTCCAAAAACTTATTATTTTAATGGAATATAAAGAATGAACTAGGAATAGAATAGTAAGTATGTGTGAAACCCACATACTATGAGTAGATATTAATAAAATATGTGTGCATATATATAGTATAAAGTCTACAAATACAAACGAATATGTATCTAAAGATATATGAGTACAGATAATTATACATATATGATACAAAGATATAGATGCATGTATATATACATATAAGCATAAATGTATATGATGTCTAAAACATGTATATAAACAAAATGTACATATAACATATATAATGTACATACACAATGTAAAATTTATTACCATATGAATGAGGATTAAAATATGAAAATCACTGATCTGGACTCTGATATGTCGGATACCTTCAAAACACATGGCTTCTCCAAATCTCTTGCTGCTGCTCAGCCTCTTCCCTGTAAAAATAAATCTTTTAGGACAAAAGGTTTGCAAAGTCTAGCTCTGGCTGGGGAGGAGCCCCCATGGGAAGGTGTGCATCTTCGCTCAGAGGTCCTACAATCACAGGTGCTGCAGCCCCCCAGGGAGCATCTAGCCTTGGACCCACAGCCATTCTCTGCAATGCGTGCAGCTGAGCAGATGCTCAAAGGTGACATAAACAGATCATCTCCCACCCATCACTTCACCAAAGAGCAGGAGCCAGGAGAACCCTCCTGAGTGGGGACTGAAGGTTCACCCTCCCCACATAGAGGGGCCACAGAATCCAGCTCAGCCCATCCTGTCAGCCCTGGACGACCTTGGCAATGTTGTCACCCCGACCACACCCCTCCCCTCACTGCCACCTCATGTGACTGGGAGTCAGAGACTTGGTCCCAGAGGAGCAGACCCAATCGGCAGAGGATGGGGATCCAGACCCAGGAATCAAGGTCAGGACCCCCTGAGGGATGACTGAGGGCCCCTATCCCCATCCCCACCCCTACTCCGCCAGAACCCGGTTCAGCCCCTGCTGTCGACCCAGGGAAGGCCCAGGCTTGGAGGCCGGATGTGACGTCACTGACGCGCGCACTGGGGGGCAGAGAGAAGGGACACGCCTCCTTCTGAGGGGCGGCTTGATACCGGTGGAGGGAAGCGGGCCCAGGCTCTGTGAGGAGGCAAGGTGAGGTGCTGAGGAAAGACTGAGGACGTCCCCACCCCAGATAGAGGACTCGAAAGAACCAAGTGCCGTCTCTGCTCCCAGCCCTGGACCACCCGGGGACCGATCTGGGGCTGACTTGTGAGGTTGGACCCGCTCCCTCCCTCCGCGGCTCAAGCTGCTGGGCACTCTGGAGTGAGAGCTTGGTGTGACCAGCGCAGGGCTGGTTAGGAGAGGGCAGGGCCCAGGCTCTGCGGGGCATCAAGGTCGGGACCCTGAGGGAGGGCTGGGCCCCCCCACCCCACCATGACCTACGGCCCCAGGTTCCCCAGCCCCATCCTCAGCCCCACTCTCCACTCCACCCCACCGCAGGCTCCACCCCACCCCCAACTCCCCCCGCGCCAGAATCTCGTTCCGCCCCTGCTGTCAACCCAGGGAAGCCCCAGGTGCCCAGATGTAAGACCAGTGACTTGCACTTGAGGGATCAGAGAGTAGCGGGGGCCTCGCTCTGAGGGGTGGGTTGATATCGGCGGAGGGAAGCGGGCCCAGGCTCTGTGAGGAGGTAAGGCGAGACCCTCAAGGAGGACTCAAGACACCCCCACCCCAGATACGGGACCCCAAATAATACAGCGCCGCCCCTGCGCCAGCCCTGGATCACCCCGCAGGGTCGGGCTTATCAAGCTGGGCCCAGGCTCTGACTGGAATCAAGGTCAGAACCCTGAGGGAGGGCCGAAGGCCTCCACACCCCTAACCCAGCCACCACTACCGTGACCTACAGCCTCAGGTTCCCCACCTCCATCCTCACCCCCCCCCACACTCCACCCCACCGCACCCCACCCCCCAAGTTTCCCGCGGCAGAATCCGGTTCGGCCCTTGCTGTCAACCCAGAGCAGCTCCAGGTGCCCGGATGTAAGACTTGCGCACTGGGAGTCAGAGAGTAGCAAGGGCTTGGTTCTGAGTGGTGGCTGAAGATCGGTAGAGGGAAGCGGGCCCAGGCTCTGTGAGGAGGCGAAGTGAGACGCTGAGGGAGGACTGAGGACGCCCCCACCCCAGATAGAGGGTCCCAAATAATCCAGCACCACCTCTGCTGCCAGCCCTGGACCAGCCGGGGGCGGACTTCTCAGGCTGGGCCCCCTTCGCCACCCCACCGCTTAAGCCCCAGGGGACTCTGGGTCAGAGCTTGGTGTGACCATGGCAGGACTGGTTAGGAGAGGGCAGGGGCCAGGCTCTGCCAGGCATCAGGGTCAGGACCCTGAGGGAGGGCTGAGGCCCCATAGAGGGAGTGCCCTTGCAGTGAACCCTGGGAAGTTCCAGGCATGGCGGGCAAGCGGATCCTGATGTCTGCATCCTGGGCTGACCAAGGGAAGGGGCTTGGTATCGTTAGCATGGCCGCGGGAGAACAGAGGGAGGGCCCAGGTCCTGCTGGGAGACAAGGGAAGCCTGAAGGGACGCAGCACCCCAGGACAAGGGGCCCACCCCACCCCCATCTGAGACCGAGGCGCCTCCTCATTCAGCCTTGGGAATCTGACAGATAGAGACTCAGGTCCACAGAGGGGTGGGGCCCAGCCCCCTAGGAGACCAGGGAAGGAACAAGATGGAGGACACAGGGGACCCCAGGGTCCAGCTCAGTGGGGATCGTGACCTGGGCTATCCCGGGCACGGTGGCCACATGTGGTGCATTGTGGCTTCTGAGATCGGGTGTCAATGGGGACAGGGCTGTGCTATGAGGAGTGGGGCCTCAGGTGAGCAGAAGGAGGAGTCCCAGAGCCCTGAGGAAGGATTCACCAGACCTCTCATCCCAGACCTAGGGAACCTGCCCCTGCTGTCAGTCTTGGGAGGCCCCGGGCAGGACTGTGAGGAAGGGAAGTGCCCCACCCCACCCCCAAAACACACTTTCTCAAAGAGGGTCTAAGGGAGAAGTTGTCCTTGGTCTGCAAGACTCATCTCTGGTTCAGCAAAATGGAAGGGGCCAGATTCTGTCCGAAGTAAATACGAATACCTAGAGGGCACCCAGACTGACGAGGCCCCCTGACACCTGCTCTTTTGGTCAGCCTTGGGTATCTCATGTATGAGTGACCATGAGGTACCCCCTCACTTCTGCCTCCCGGGTCTCAGGGAAGTGGGGGCCTTGGTCCAAGGGGCGTCCTCAGCTCAGCAGAGGGAGCCACACCTGGTCAGCACAGGGTGGAATCCAGGGTCTTGCAGGAGTGAGGGGGAGGAAGTTTGGTGAGGACCGAAGATAAGAAGGTACCTCCATGCTCCCAAAGAACAAAGGACCTCACAGACACTGGTGTCACCTATTCTCAGCCCCAGGTGGCCCCAAGCAGGAATGACATGTGGCATGCTCTCATTTCTCCCACGTGATTGGGGATGAGAAGTCTCAGGGAGGTGAATACCTTGATCCCAGGGGCACTGAGAGATTCAACAGAGGGATCCACACCTGGTCAGCAGAAGGAGGACTCCCAGAATCAGCATGACCCAAGGTGTACCCCCTTCATGAGGAATGGAGGTACTCCCAGCCCAGAAAGAAGCCACCCCACAGAGTCTAGGTGAACTCTGTTCTTAGATCTGGGGGAGAGGGGGAAGCCTGATCAAGGATGGCGCTAAGTGGCAAGCTCACTTGTACCACGGCAGGAAGTTGAGGAACCCTCAGGGGGATGAGGCGTTGGTGTAAAGGGAGATGTCTGCTCATCTCAAGGGTTTGGGGGTCGAGGAAATATAAGTCCCAGCAGGAGTAAAGATGAATAACCCACAGGAGGACTTTGGAACACCCACCTCATACCCGAAAGGGTCAGCTGGTGGGGTCGGCCCTGGACACTCCACGCAGGGGTGACAGATGTGGGGCCTCCTCACCTCTGTTTCTGGATCTCAGGGAGGTGAGGACTTTGTTCTCAGAGGGTGTGTGGACAAAACAGGGACCCCCTTTCTTCGACAGACACAGTGTCCCAGGATTGGCCAGCAGTCCAGGTGAGGAACCTAAGGGAGGATTGAGGGTACCACCAGGCCAGAGAAACTCTCAAATCAAGAGAGTTTGCCCTGCCCCTACTGTCACCCCAGAGAACCTGGGCAGGGCTGTCTGCTGAGGTCCCTCGTCCATCCTGGTGTCAGGGAGGGCTGGCCTTGGTCTGAGGGGGCTGCACACATCAGCAGAGGGAGGGTCCCAGGCCCTGCCAGGAGTCAAGGTACAGACTGAGGGGACCCCACTCACCAAACACAGAGGACCCCACTCACCAAACACAGAGGACCCTACTCACCAAACACAGAGGACCCTACTCACCAAACACAGAGGACCTAGCCCGACCCTGCCCCTTCTGTCAGCTGAGGGAAGCCACTGGGTGGACGGACTCCCCTCACTTCCTCTTCAGGTGTCTCATGGAGATAGGGCCTCAGGTCAACAGAGGGAGGGTTCCAGACCCTGCAGGCATCAAGATGAGGACCAGGCAGTATCCTCATCCCAGGACACATGAACCCCATTGAATTTGGACATCTCTTACTGTACTTCCGGGGAAACCCTGGGCAGGTGTGTCCAGATGTTGGTTGGGACATGTCCTTCTGTTCCATGTCAGGGATGTGAGCTCTTGATCTGAGAGATTCCCAGGCACGTAGAGGAGTGGAGTCCAGTCCCTGCCAGGAGAAAGGTGAAGGCCCTGAATGAGCGCAGAGGGGACCATCCACCCCAGAAGTGTAGAACTTAGAGTATCCAGCCCGCCCTCTTGACGGCACTGAGGGACCGGGGCTCTGCCTGCAGTCTGCTGCCTAAGGGCCCCTCGATTCCTCTTCCAGGAGTTCCAGGAAGCAGGCAGGCCTTGGTCTGAGACAGTGTCCTCAGGTCACAGAGCAGTAGAGGCCCAGGCAGTGTCAGCAGTGAAGGTGAAGTGTTCGCCCTGAATGTGCACCAAGGGCCCCACCTGCCCCAGCACACATGTGAACCCAGAGCACCTGACCCCATCCACCCTACTGTCACTCATAGAGCCTTGATCTCTGCAGGCCAGCTGCACGCTGAGTAGCCCTCTCACTTCCTCCTTCAGGTTCTCAGAGGACAGGCTGACCAGGAAGACAGGAGCCCCAAGAGGCCCCCGAGCAGCACTGAAGAAGACCTGTAAGTCAGCCTTTGTTAGAACCTCCAAGGTTTGGTTCTCAGCTGAAGTTTCTCACACACTCCCTCTCTCCCCAGGCCTGTGGGTCTCCATCACCCAGCTCCTGCCCACGCTCCCGACTGCTGCCCTGACCAGAGTCATCATGTCTCTTGAGCAGAGGAGTCCGCACTGCAAGCCTGATGAAGACCCTGAAGCCCAAAGAGAGGACTTGGGCCTGATGGGTGCACAGGATCCCACAGGCGAGGAGCAGGAGGCTACCTCCTCCTCAGATGAGGAGGAGGAGGTGTCTGCTGCTGGGTCATCAAGTCCTCCCCAGAGTCCTCAGGGAGGCTCTTCCTCCTCCACTTCCGTCTACTACACTTTATGGAGCCAATTCGATGAGGGCTCCAGCAGTCAAGAAGATGAAGGGCCAAGCACCTCGGTCGACCTAGCTCACCTGGAGTTCATGTTCCAAGAAGCACTGAAATTGAAGGTGGCTGAGTTGGTTCGTTTCCTGCTCCACAAATATCGAGTCAAGAAGCCGGTCACAAAGGCAGAAATGCTGGAGAGTGTCATCAAAAATTACAAGCACTACTTCCCTGTAATCTTCGGCAAAGCCTCCGAGTTCATGCAGCTGATCTTTGGCACTGAGGTGAAGGAGGTGGACCCCGCCGGCCCCTCCTACATCCTTGTCACTGCTCTTGGCCTCTCATGCGATAGCATGCTAGGTAATGATCATAGTATGCCCAAGGCTGCCCTCCTGATCATTATCCTGGGTGTGATCTTAACCAAAGACAACTGCGCCCCCGAAGAGGTTATCTGGGAAGCGTTGAGTGTGATGGGGGTGCATGTTGGGATGGAGCACGTTTTCTATGGGGAGCCCAGGAAGCTGCTCACCCAAGATTGGGTGCAGGAAAACTACCTGGAGTACCGGCAGGTGCCCGGCAGTGATCCTGCGCACTATGAGTTCCTGTGGGGTTCAAAGGCCCATGCTGAAACCAACTATGAGAAGGTCATAAATTATTTGGTCATGGTCAATGCAAGAGAGCCCATTTGCTACCCATCCCTTTATGAAGAGGCTTTTGGCGGGGAACAAGAGGGAGTCTGAGCACCAGCTGCAGCCAGGGCCAATGTTTGTGGGGTCAGGGCCCCATCCAGCAGCTGCCCTGCCCCATGCGACATGAGGCCCATTCTTCACTCTGTGTTTGAAGAGAGCAATCAGCGTTCTCAGTGGCAGTGGGTGGAAGTGAACACACTGTATGTTTTCTCTGGGTTCCTTATCTATTCGGTGATTTGGAGATTTATCTTTGCTCCCTTTGGAATTGTTCAAATGTTCTTTTAATGGTCAGTTTAATGAACTTCACCATCGAGGTTAATGAATGACAGTAGTCACACTTATTGCTGTTTATGTTATTTGGGAGTAAGACTCTTGCTTTTGATCCACATGGGGAAATCCCTGTTATTTTGTGAATTGGGGCAAGATAACGTAGCAGAGGATTTAATAATTTTTTTAGAAACTTGAACTTAGGAGCAAAATAGAGCTCATAAAGAAATAATGAAATGAAAATGTAGTTAATTCTTCCCTTATACCTCTTTCTCTCCCCTGTAAAATTAATATATATACATGTATACCTGGATTTGCTTGGCTTCTTTGAGAATGTAAGAGAAATAAAAATTGAAAGAATAATCTTTCCTATTCACTGGCTCATTTTTTCTTCAAACATGCACTGAGCATCTGTTGTTCGGAAAACCCTGGGTTAGTAGTAGAGAGGCTAGGTAAGCCAGACCCACCCCTTCCCCATAGGGTGGTGAAGTCTAGGAGCCACAATCCTAAAATTAAGATGGTGCCATGTCCTCTAAGAACTAGAGGAAAATAAAACATGGGTGAGGGTTTGGGGCTCTAGGTGACAGCAGTCGAGTGTATATGCCCTGAGCCAGGGTCTTTCGGGCTTTCGGAAACTGCAATTCCTTCTGGGGGAGGTAATTCTATTGAAGCTGGATGGTGCCAGAGCTAGATTCTCAGAGGATGAGAGAAAGGTCTGGAATGGAGAACTGCTCAGCAGTTCCTTTTGGATAGTGGATGAACAGAGAAGAGTCTCCACCTGGGACAGGAATAGAAGGAAATTGTCCAGCGCTCTCGTCTCGGTGCGGTTGAACACAGTGCAGGGGCTAGGTGATGGATACCTATCATCTGCAAGGGTTTCCCACAAGATGAGGGTGAATCTCCCGGGAAGGGAAGCCCAGAAGTCACTGGCCAGGTGCTTTTCTGCCTGTCTGGGAAAGCCAGAGTTGATTGTATTTAAAAGGCATTCTAATCAAGTTATCTCAGGTGGGATTTGACCAATTGTAAGCAAAGGTTAGATTTTGAGTGTTAACAAAATAAGTGAAAACAGTGTCTTGGATCAAAAAGCAGGTGGCAGAGAGGAAAGGAGTTGATTCTGGATTCAGATTCTAGGAGCTCTGAGCTGCATTCAGCTGCGCAAGACTCCAGAACACCCAAATTTTGAAGTACATTCGCAAAGAGGAAATACTTAATTTCATTGACGAAACTTCCTGTTTGGGCTGATTATCCCATGTCCTGTTGAGCTGTATATTCTCTGGTAAGTCTTGGAGAACAACAACATTTACGAAATCCCAGAGTTCTAGAGTCTAGGGTCAAATGGTATTACATACTCGGGTGGCTGAGGCAGGAAAATCCCTTGAACCCAGGAGGCAGAGGCTGTAGTAAGATGAGATCTCACTACTGTACTCCAGCCTGGGCAACAGAGCCAGACTCTGTCTTAAGAAAAAAAAAAAAAGTTTATTTTATGACCCAAGAGACAATCTGCCTGGTGAGTCTTCCAGGTGTGCTTGAAAAAAGACATATTCGGATGTTGGTGGTGCTGTGATATTTGCATCCATAGTATTTCTGAGTCATCCTGAATAATGGCTGAGAACTGGGTGATGATCTACCACTAGTTCATTTCTCCAGTCCTTAGTAACTATGAAGATTTCTGCATGAGCACCTTAGGTTGGGCCCAGGAACTTCTGCTCAATTTAATGTGTTCTCTTGCTTACACTTGCTATTCTCAGTGGTTTTTCCCAAGTTCACTGGGTCCCTGGGGACTTCCTCTGATCCTCTAGCTAGAAGGTAAGTCTTTGGTGTCCTCACATTGCTGTGCATTTCCCTTTCAGGAGTCAGGCTAGGCGGCCAAGTGTTGGGAGGATAAACAGAGAAACGTAATATGGATTTCTTTCACACTTGTTTTTCCTCCAGCTTCTCTCAAGACTTTTTTCTCTTTGATTTTCTGCAGTTTGAATATGATATACATAGATGTATACTTCTTAGTATTTATCCTGTTTCCTGTTCCATGAGCTTCCTGAATCTGCAGTTTCATGTCTGTCATTAATTGGGGGAATTCTCAGCCATTACCACTTCAAATATTTCCTTTGTTTCTTTCTCACCTTCTGAGCATGGTATTTCAGTTATGCACAGTGGTGCCTTTTGTAACTGTCTCACACTTCTTGAACATTCTGTTCTGTTTTTTCCTTCCTTTTTTCTCTCTTTGCATTTCAGGTTTGGATTTTCGATTGACATTTCTTCAGGCTTGGTGCTTGTAACCTCAGCCATGTCCTGCCTATTCGTGAATTAATCAAAGACATCCTTCATTTCTGTTACAGTGGGGGTTGTTTTATTTTTCCTAATAAATTATTTTTATCATGATACAACACATATCAAATAAACCTTCCTAACCATGGGAAGTGCACAGTTCAGGGGTCTTAATACATTCATACCCTTATTCAACCATCGCCATGTCTCATCTGAAGAACTCTTTTCCTCTGACAAAAATGAAACACTATACCCGTTAAAAATAACTCCCCATTTTTCCTGCCTCTCATCTGGTAAGTAGCTTTCTATTTCCTGTCTCTATGAATTTGACCACTCTATGTATCGTGTGTAAATGATATCCTATGGTATTGTCTTTTCATGCCTGACTTATTTCACTTAGCATAATGTCCTCAGGTTCAGTCACGCTGTACCTTATGCCAGAATTTCCTTCCTTTTGAATGCTGAATAATTTTCCATTGCATGTATATTGCATTTTCCGAATCCAATTATGTGTCAAGGGACACTTAGGCTGCTTTCACAGTTTAGCTATGGTGAACATTGCTGCTATATGTATATGGATCTACAACCATCTGTTTGAGACTCTGCTTTTAATTATTCCGGGTATACATTTATAAGGGGAATCGCTAGATGATATGGTAACTCTATTTGGAATTTTGTGAGGAATCACATACTGCTACCCACAGCAATTTTGTAACATTTTACATTCCAACCAACACAGAGATTCCAATAACACCACATCCTTGCCAACTTGTTATTTCCTGGTTCCTTGTTGCTTTATTTGTTTTAACAGTAGCCATCCTAGTGAGTGGGAGGAGGTGGCTCATTGTGCCTTTGATTCCTATTTCCCTAATGATTAGTGGTGTTGGGTATCTTTTCTGGTGCCCATCAGTCACTTGCATATATTTTTAGGAGAAATGTCTATTCAAATATTTTACCCATTTTTGATTTTGTTGTTGTTGTTGTTGTTTTGTCGTGTTTCAGGAGTTCTCTATACATCCTGGGTATATATCCCTTATCAGATATATGATTTACAGATATTTTCTCACAGTCTTTGACTTGCATTTTGACTCTGTTCTTAGTGCTTTTTGATGCACAAAAGTTCTTAATTTTCATGAAATCTAATTTGTCTGTTTTCTTTTATTGCCTATTTACAGTGTTTTAGATTTTTAGTGTTTTCTTGTGATTCTTCTTAAAGAGTTTCCATCTCCCTACTTATATTACCCACCTGTTCTTGCATGTTGTTCACTTTTTCCGTTAGAGCCCTTAGCCTATTCATCATAGTGGTATGAATTCTCAATCCGGCAATTCCAACATTTCTGCCATACCTGCGTCTGTACCTGATATTTACTCTTCAACCTGTGATTTTTTTTTCCCCCTTCACTATGCCTTGTAACATTTTTTGATGAAAGCCAGTAGTAATGTCCTGGGTAAACGGAATGGAAGAGAAAGGGCCTTTCAGGTGAGAGTTTATTTTTATCTAACTATGCAGTAGACTGTTTACTGTTTGCTGGAGCTATAGGTGTCAGAGGTTAAACTTTACTCAGGTGTCCTTGTTTTGTTCTTACCTCCTGTCTTGGATTTCCCTAGAGACTTTTTCTTCTTCTATTTTGTTTGTTTCTTTTAGACACAGTGTCGCTCTGTGTTGCCTCGGCTGGTCTCAAACTCCTGGCCTCAAGTCACCCTCCCGCCTTGTCAACCAAAAATGCTGTGATTACAGGTGGGAGCCATTGTGCCTGGCATGGGACTCTTCTTAAATGAAGTTTGCGATGTACACTTGTTTCAGTACTGTTCCCCTGCTATTACACAGGAGCCTACTGACATCGTGGAAAGGTATGGGGGAGAGGAAGCGTTCTACACACCTATGAGTAGGCTTGACTTTTCACTGGCCTCTGCCACTGTGCCATGACCTGCACAAGTGCTTTTCATTTCTTACCCCCCAACTCTCCCCATACTTTTTGGTTGAAATTTCTTGTCAGAGAGCAGGAATCATCTATTCAAGGGTTTTAGATGCCTGCCCGGCTGTGGTTGATGCTGCCACCACAGGTTACAGATTCAGGATTGGGGCTGGTGTAGAGGCAGGTTTTTTCCCCTCATTACCCATGTCTTCTACGGGCCTGCCTTCCTAGCTCTTGGATGGTACAGAGAGACCTTCATACATACAGATTTTCCTATCCTTGTGTAATTCTCAAATTTAGGCTGCCTTTGAGTCCATGCTTGGAGACACAACAGGGAAAAATAGCACAGGCATTTCTCCACCATACTGACCTTACTACAACTTCTGGTTTCTTTGCCCAGTGCTCCTTTTCTGAACCATGCACCCTTCTGGACAAGGCGTCTTTACAGGAAATTATCAGTACACAGCGGGGAGAAACTGAGCTGCATATTGATGTCACTTATGCCGTTAGGGGTCCTGGACTGAACCAGTTAACACAAACCCCACTAACCACAGAGGTGCATCTTAGACAGCCATGTAGTTTCCCTCTTAAATTTCAGTATTAACATTTTCTTTATATTTGGCCAATTCAATCAATTGGGGCATCAATTCAGGCAGGACACAGCTCTGGACTATTGTGACCTGACCTGAAAGTCATCCAGGGCTGAGGCCCTGTCACAAAGGCAGGGCACACATGGGACTTACAACCCCAAGGGCACATGTGGTCCCCCTGCAAACACACACTGTACCATAATTTGGACACCCCAAGATGGCCGAACTCAGTCAGGAAGCACAGAATATCGAGGCCTCACTGTGACATCCCACCATGGCACCTCCTGCCAGCTACAAGGGTATCCAGTACACAGGATACATAATCCAGTTCAGCCCCTGGTTTTGCTTGCAGATAATTTGGCTTTTCCATGACTGGTAGGGAGGGCATCTGGAGGTACTCCGCGGGCAACATAGAGGAGCCGGGGCCTCTCCCTCTGTCCCCTAGTCAGCAAGGTCAGATGTTGTCATGGGTGCAGCCGTGAGTTTGGAGTCACAGAAATTGCAGCTGCTTGCAAAGGCAGCATGGCGAGTTTTCCTTCAGCAAGAGAAGAAAGCTTCCGGGAACAGTTCTGCAACACCAAGATCACAATGCCCTCCTCACACCTCCCCAGATGTTGTGTTTTTCCTCCATCCTTACTAAGTCAGCATGGCCCACTCAATAATAAAAGCTTTACATTGCTTCAATCATCCCCTACCCTGCCCGAGGCCTTCTCACCTGGCAGGGCTATGTGGCATGGGGACAAAAACATTTTCACAGAAGAACACTGTCATAAAACAAGATGTGAATAGAAAGACTCGTCATGTTTAGGAAGCAGCCAGGAAAAAGTCCTGTGTTTCCAGAAGATTCCAAAATGAGTTTGCATAACTCTTTTCATCCTGCTCATTTATGCAGTAAACAGTGTAGAACAATAACGATAAAAAGAAAAAAAAATCCATCACTTCCTGGGCTCAGCTGCATTTGATAATCCTACTGCCTGGCGTGTGGACCAGGAGGAAGGAGAGGAAGCAGAGTTAGGCTGTCTGTCCACTACCTAAAATTGCAACTGACGTGGGTCCTGGGACACAAGTGACTGGCAGTGGACATGCTAGAGAGAAGATCTCAGACTGATCTGTCACGAGTGGGTGGAGAAATCACAGTGGGTGGGGGGTGCCATCCCACAACATGCAGCTTTCAGCAGACATCTCACCAGTTAGAAGTGCAACCTGTCTGCATCAGAAATACAGTGCCCATGAGCAGCTTCACTCCAGTTGGCCCCACCGGAGAACAGGCCCTTCATCATGGGCATCTGCAAGAGATGTGCGAGGTCCAGGGCTGCATCTGTGTTGTGTGGTGACAGTTTTGAACCTCACTAACAGGTGTTTAAAGCCTACCAGGGTTCCAGAGTCAAAGATGCCTTTGTTGCGGTGAGCTATGCCTGCTTTCTGCTTGGCACAGCCTGTGGTGAGTCTGAAACAGCCCAGAGCAGATCCTTTGGTTTTAGCTTAGAGTCAAGGCCAGCCTATTGAGATTTGTGAATTTGCAATTCCAAAACAGTCGGTAGTAGGGGGAAGGGATTCTGTAGCAGCAGGATAGCCAGCATGCTGCAAGGCCAGACAACAGTGAGGCAGGGAGACACCTGCATGGTATGCTTTCCTACGGCCTTTAGGCCTTGCCAGTCTTACAGTCCAAACGTGCACCTCAAATCATGCACCTTAGCTCCAACAGTCATCGGCTTATACGTGGCTGACGTCCCAGTTCAGAAGAGCTCATTTCACACTGTTTGGGACTGGGGGTTGATCAAGGAAAATGATAGGATCACCAGAGGCAATACCACACAGGCAGCTTTATTGGGTGGTGCTTGGACAGGGAATGCAGGGAGGGGACAGACTGTCCAGGGTCTGTGTTTCCAGGGTCACCATCAGAACGGGAGGAAGGCAGGAGAACTGATGGTGCAGATGGGAATTGGAGAAGGACCTTATGGGTATAGGTGATATTGCTCAGCAGCTGGGCAAAGTGGCTTGGGAGTCTCGTAACCATAAGATTCTATCTTATCTATGGTTAGCAGATGTTAGGTGAGGACTGGCAGGGTATGGAAGCCAGCAAGGCTCTGAATGCCTAACGATCTGCTTGGCAGTGCCACGTTTCAAATAATCAAATGTGTGAAAAATTCAGTTTTGTGCTGATGGGTTTCTGAGCCAACAGGTCTCAGTCTTGTGAAGGAAAACATAGAGAAACATGAGCAATGCTGCACGACAGCTGAGATGCTGCTGCAAGGCCCTTTGCCAGCCACATCCCACGTCTAAACAATAAGCAAGGCCTTCCTCCAGCCTAGGGGCTACACACACAGGTCATCTTTGGTTCATTTCTAGAACACAAGCTGAAAGCTGTTTTTAAAGTCTCTGAAGATGTATCTCCACCTGGAGACCGTCTCTCTTTTTCCATGTGGACTTCCTTCCTCCAGGGATCCCAGGAGGCAAGAATTATCACCTTCAGAAACGCTTTCTGTTACCCATACTTGAAAAACTTAACGCAAACACACACGCAGAGTTAGAGAGAAAAAGCGTGAAAGCAAATCCAAGCACTAGATATAGATTGATTGCGAATAATGTTAATACTATAATTCCTCACAGACAAAGTTTCCTACAAAAGGCTTTTAAGATTCTGTAGAAAAGAAAACCAGTGGAAATCACAAGCATCCAAGTATCCCTGTCTAGAGCAAGGGAGGAAAGCTCAGTGTTAAGCAAAGCCAGCACCGTCTCCTTTAGAAAGGCTGATTAACTGACGGGCCTGTGTGAAACACCATTCAGGGGAGGCCACTGCTGTGGACTAGCCTCCTGCCCTAAGCCCCAGCTGATCACACCCGACCAGAATGGGGTCACTTGTGCTGAGTGCCACATAATCATCCTGAACTTTCCAATGGGCCAATTAAAAAGAAAAGAAAAGAAAAGAAAAAACAAAACTTAGAATCTTCCAATTAACCTGAGCCAGCGAAATAAGGAAGACCCTTCTGCTCTAATCTTAGAAGGAAAGGAACTTTGAAATGCTGAATCTGTTTTCTTTTTCTTTCCTTTTCTTTCTTTCTTTTTTTCTTTCTTTCTTTTTTTTTTTTTTTTTTTTGGTTTCTGCTTTCTTTAGCACTGTTCTGCCTACAAAGCCAACCTCGTCTGCTTGGTTCATTGTAACACTCATTTTATTTTACAGAATGTAGTGTTGCTCAATTCTAGCATCGCCAATAAAAGCCAGTTTGATCTTTAAATCATATTTGCTGTTATTATTTTCTTGGCAGATTCTGGTGGTTTTGGGGGACCCAAAAGACACAGCTGATGTCCCTGGAGACCCCTTGACAAATGCAGGGGAGATGCCGCTGACAGCTTCGGAGGCCCCTCTTACCCTCACAGAGGCACAAGGGTTGTCAGTTCCTCTCGGGTCACATTTTTGCATTGATTCCCCTGATCCTTTTGGCTCTTGATTCCAGGATTCATTTGTCCTGTGAGAGAGAACATGACCTGGGGGTTTGTGGGGGCTGACAAGTCACTGACAAGACGTGTAGTTTTAAAGGTAACTGATGGAGGGAGCAGATGATCACAGGCAGTGTGTGACTCTGGTTTTTGGAAATTTGCAGGGATCTGGGTTCTCCAGTTTCTTTTGCTTGTATGCTTCGGTAGGAGAGATTCACTGGTTACGTTAGTCAAGAGAAGCTCAGAGTCATAGCCAGGACTGACTGGTGGCTCCAGTTTGGGCACTCAGGAGCGATTGGAGCACTCGCCACCTAAAAATAAGATATCTGTATTAGGATCAGCTGGTCATGAAACAAGTTAAATACCATGTCACCGCCAGCCTCAAGACAGCATCCATGCAGCAACAGGGAGGACTCTGTGCAGCTGCTGACACTTTCTGTTGTATGTGGATGAATAAGACAAACAGGCTGGTTAGTTAGAATGGGTAGATTCCTCATCTGGCTCATTCTTTGGTCTGTTCAATTTCAGTTGGTTTAGCTCATGGGAAGACTGCCTAAGGGGCTGTTTTCAGAGCCCCCAGCCAACCTGAGATTCTAGTACCAGAGTATCTGGAAAGGCTGACCTAACTGGAAATGGAGGGGAGCTGATGGCAAGTTTTTCCAGCACGCCTTCCATAGGGTAATTCTTGTGCCTGGCAGACAGCCTAATATCCAGTTGTCCAACCGACCGGTGATCACGTGGCCCCTCATATGGGAAACTTGTTTACTCTGGCAGATGTCCTTGTGCTTCTTGTCTGATCTGTGTCCAGCTTATGCCTGCCTGTGACCACCATTCGGGCGCTTGGAGTTTGAAATTCTCTCCATCCCCCAGCATCCCAGATAAAGTCTGACCTTGGTTGCCATTTGATGTTCAGGTGAAAGGCACAACTTCAGATCACCTCCACAACACAAAATAAATTCAAAGACTTGTTACTTACTGATCCTGGGAAGAGAGAGTTCAAAGAGTTGGGAGGACAGTTCTCCATTCCCTGATCATGTGAGGCAGGAACGAAGAGCCAAATAATCAGGCAGGTAGAGAGAGAGAGAGGAGAGAGAGAGAGAGAACATATAAATATACAGGAATAGGGAATGGGTCAGGTAGGTTCACAGTCAAAAGTCTGAATGGTCCTTTCAAAGAAAAGGATTTTGAAGGAAAAGCGGGGAGAGATGCCTCTAAAGTTTTAACTCTGCCCACAGGCTTGAGCCAGTTGAGTGTACTGTTCTACTTCAACTTCCTAGGCAGCAACCTCCGCTCTGCCATTCCCATTACAAGGGCATACTCCAAACTATGGGTATTATCCTCCTGACAGTCATAAGAGTAGTCTCCCTGGTTCACTGCATCCTCTCAAAAAGGCTTATTAATCTCCATGCAGCCATCTGCTGAATGCTATATGGTCTGTCTGCAGCTGGAATGATGAAAGCTCCAAGAAACACATGGTAACAAGGACACTGTAACATATGAATGGCATGTTAACTCCATAAACCCAAAACTGATGGTGACTAACTGTAGCATTCATGTCCTACGATTTGGTCATGACCCAAAGGAAAGGAGACTGTGAAACAAAATTAATGGGAGGTCATTGTGCCAGGCTAGCTTCCTGAACTAGGCCCCAGAAGATTATAAAACCAGAATGGGGTCACTCATGCTAAGTGTCATGAAATGAAACTGAACTTTCACGGGGGCCAGTTAAAAAATTTCAGAAGATGCCAATCAATATGACTCAGCATAATCAAGAGATGCGCTCTGCTTGAACCCTAAATGGAAAGGAACTTGGAAATGAGCAATCTGCTCTTTGCTTGCTGTTTCTGCTTTCTTCAGCACTTTTCTGTGTAGAAAGGCAAACTCCTCTGCACAGATCATTAGAATACCCATTCTAAATGAGTGAGGTTGCAGGTCCGAGGGTCTGACCTTGTGGGCCTATTTCTGGTCCTCTGCTTCCTCACTGTGGAACCAGGGTCATGGCTCAATCCCACCATTGCAAAGGTTAGCTCATTACAGAGATGGGCTCATTCCTACCAACCACCCAAGGGAGGCTTGCACACAGAAAATGACACAGACCAGCAGAGCACTTAGCACAGCAGCTGCCTGGCACCCAGTAAACCCTGAACCAAGCAGGGTGAAGGGCACCTGGTGTGGCAGATGCCTGAGTGTGTGAAAAAGAGGAGTGCAGTGGCTGACAAAGAAGAAAGGAAGGCCTGAGACATCTGAGGAGTTGATGTCCATGCAATCAACAAGTTCTGAGCCATGATTCAGCATATACTCATGTCCTGGGGACATAATTCCTCTTCTGGCTGCTTTCTGGAAGGTAATGCAGAAAAGAAAATGGGAACGATCATAGGTTCAAGAGAGATTTGCAGCTACTAAATAGGTAACTGCAGGCTGTTTCAAACCGTGAAAACAACTGTGTGGGCAAGACTGTGTTTCAAATAGCCATGTAGAGGGCTGCCCTGCATGTCTAAGCTGTGGCAGAAGAATTTGCAATGTGGCTTCAGCCCTCCTTAGAAACATGCACCTGAAAGGTTGAGGACAAGCAAAGTGGGGGCATCCACAGTGTCCAGGCGGAGGACTCTCCTCTCAGAGCTCTGAGTTGTGGGGATGGATACAGGCAGGGTGAGCCTGGAGAATGTCTTGGAAGACTCCCCCAGGGCCGACTCCCACAGACACATGTATTGATCCTGGGTCTGGTTCAATAGCCCTGGCTGTCGTCCCAGGCAGGACTAGAACAAGTTCCACCATGCCTGCACAGGTCTGAGATGTGAGATGATTTACCCGTGATGGCAGATTTTCAGGAGAAAAAGAAAATAAATGCATTAACCAATGTGCATGTGGATCATAAGACATATATAGGTTTAGAAATGTTAAAATACGGGGGGAAGTTAAAACTTAGACACACAGTAAACAAAGCTACTTCCTATTCACCACATCATTTGGGCCAGGCATTTTACATGCGGGTGACCTCAGGTATAAACTCACAACAATGCTCTTACTTTGTACTATTACATGTCCATTTTACAAATGAAGAATCGAGGCACACAGAAGGCGCATGATTGACTCAGCTTATAACCAGCAGCAGTCACATTTCACAGAGCCCTGCCCTCGCCCTGGCCTCGCTGTGTTCCCCATGACCAGGGGAGGGCTGCTCTCATCAACAGTTACCCAATGCCCGATGCCCCATGCCACATGGCTGAGACCTGCAAGGAAGCCAGTGAGAGACTGTCACTGGATCTGGCCCACCTGGCCTCTCCTCAACCCCATTAGGACACCACCCTTTCTGAAATTCAGATGAGGGCTCTGCTGGAGACGTTGGGTTTAGAACAGAGTGAGCGATGGAGAAGCTTCCACTTGTACACGGATGATGCAGGTCCCTTCCGCCCTCCAGAGGCTGCACTCCTGTCCCGGCGTGGGGCCTGCACCCCCATAAACTTGCCCTGACTCCTCCCCATCTCTCCCTGCTGACTGAGTGGCCCAATGATCTCCTGTGGACCAACTCCAATAGGTCAAAAAGGAAAATATATGAACAAATATTACTAAGGTTAGTAATTGTGTGCAGCCTTCTTCATAACTGCAGTCATATGAAATACTGTGACCAGAAGCTAAGTCATCCTAAGACATCTATGAAAAACCTTGACAGATCACACTGCATATAGTTTCACCCAAGGAGCCAAGATCATGAGAAATTTTTTCTTTCACAAATGAGGATTTTAAAAAGGACATCTCTTCATTTATTGAGCAAGTGTCAATGTTTATACATGCGTGCACAGTGCTTGCACACAGAGTTAACAATGGGATAATGTACGTTTGTGGAGTCAAATCTGAAAAATGCATAAAACAAATTAGAACTCTCTCAAAGTCTCCACACAATTTATACCTCCAGTATTGGAAATAATGCAAAGAAAGGAATAGCATAGTGAGTGGTTAAAAATAATGCTGACACTTCAACATCATGAAAATACACAAACAGGAAAAAGAAGCTAGAAAATTCTGAGAAAAGAGGCACTACAGGTGAAGATATAGGCAATTGCATGGAGATAGTCCTTAAGAGCTGGCTGAATTTCACAGTTGCTAACTATATGTTGAAGTTTTGCGTCACATGTACCTGCTGTTTTTTCTTTTAGAACATGTGTATCCTCAAAGGATATCTCACATTCATTTTCTATTTGGCACTGATCTTTTAGAAATTCTATGATACACGAAATGAGCATTCCTTATTAACCCTCCCTATTTTCTGCTTAGGGGTATTGATCATTTCGAAATTAGATGTCAGAGATATTGACATTATGGGCTTTCAGCATTTGGCATTATGGCCTACGGAGTCGGGTCTTTTGGGATTCTGATCCAAACCCACTAGGTTTATGCACTGCTTTTGTTCGTGTCTCTTAATCCTCTCTCCCTCTGCTTAATGAGTGCACAGATCATAAATGTAGAGCTCTTTAATTTTCACCCATGAACATCCTTGGAGAGCCCATCACTCACCACACAAAAAACATCTGCCATGAGAATTTCCCCTCATTTCCCTCCCAGTCTCTGTCTCCCAAGGTAGCCACTATCCTGACTTCAGTGCCGTAGAGTAGTATTGCCTCTTTTGATCTCCACCTAAATGGAATTATGGAACTGATATTCTCTGCACTGGCTACTTTTTAGGTTCGTGGTCTTCTTCCACGTTATGGATGTAGCCATAGCTTTTTCACGCTCAGGGCTGTATAGTATTCCTTTGTATGAGCTCCAACGTATTTCCCCATGCTCATGGTGATGAACATGGGGGTTGTTTCTAGTACGCTCCTAAGGGTGTTCTTATATACATCTTCTGTTGAATGAATGTGTGCCTTTCCACTAGTACATACCTCTGAGAGGACATTCTGAGGGGCTTAAAGTGTATGGGTGTTCAGCATTAGTTCATACATTTGGGTCTCTTTTAGTCTCTAGCAGACCTATGGCCCACAATGCCCTCCTGCATCCCACCGTCCTTTTCCATTGTATTGACTTGTTGCAGCTGACTGATCAGTGGACCTACAGCATGTCTCCCCACTACTCATTTGTCTGTCTGCTGCCTCATTGTGTCATTTAACTCTTGCTCCTTTCCATGGATTCTGATTATCGGGCTTTAGGTTCATATCTAGATTTGAGGTAGGTCTCACTCTTTTCTGATGAAAATACTTCATTGTTGGTTTCCTGTCTCCTACTGCATCCTAGCATGAGGCACATGATTTCTGGTTGTTTCACTCTTGAGCTTATTGACACTGACAGGTGGGTTCAGGTGATGACAGTCTCATTCCTCTCTTGTAGGATGCCTCATTGACCTTGAACCAAAGCGTTTCATTCATCCTACAGCAAGTGTCTCACTGGGAGTTGCAGATATTGGGTTTGGTTTGGTTTTGGTTTTTTTCTGAAACATAGCCTTTACCATCCTCAGCTGCAATGTTTCAGTGACGAAGACCTCTCCCTCAACTACCGTAACTATTGTGAATTTTTGAAATACAAAGGAAGGGCAGAAAAAAGCTTAATGATTTCCAGTGGATTGCCGATAGTCACCAAGTAAGGAGTGGTTGCACTTCTTCCTTTTTTTTTTTTTTTTTTTGAGATGGAGTCTTGCTCTGTCCCCCAGGATGGAGTGCAACGGCACAATCTTGGCTCACTGCAACTTCTGCCTCCTGGGTTCAAGCAATTCTCCTGCCTCAGCCTCTCAAGTAGCTGGGATTTCAGGCACCCACCACCACACCCGGCTAATTTTTGTATTTTCAGTAGTAGTGGGGTTTCACCATGTTGGGCAGGCTTGTCTCAAACTCCTGACCTCAGGCGATTCACGTGCCTCTGCCTCCAAAAGTGCTGGGAATGCAGGCATGAGCGACCGTGCCTGGCTCGTACTTCTAATGACATCCAAGTGTCATTTTAAAATAAACTTTTAGATTTCAGAACAGTGTTAGATTTACAGAATTATTGCAAACATGATACAGAGAATTTCCATACACTTCACGTTTAGTTTCCCTATTATTAACATCTTACATTAGCATCTATATTTGTCCCCATTAATGAATCAATACTGATACATTGTTATTAAGTCCATACTTTATTCAAGTATCCTCAGTTATAGCGAATGTTCTTGTGCTGTTTCAAGATCCCATCGACGATACTTCATGACATTTGGTAATCCTGTGTCCTTCATCTTGTCTTCGTAGTGAGAGTTTCTGAGGTTTTTCTTGTTTCTGATGACCTTAACAGCATTGAGGAGTATTGATTAGGTCTTCTGCATAAAGTCCATCCAGTGGGATTTGTCTTATCTCTTTTCTCATGATTAGCATTGGAGGTATGAGCTCTCAGAGGAAGATCTCAGATGTAAAACCCCATTCTCATTACATTATGTCAAAGGAAATTACCAGAAATATGACTTCTCATGATTGATCTTAGCTTTGGTATGCACTTCTTCTGTAAAGCGACACTAATCAAGAAAATATGGGTATTGGTGGAGGAATAGACACACATCGATGGAACAAAATAAAACCCCAAAATAGACCCACACAAATATTGTCAACTGATTTTTGACAAAAGTGCACAGGCTGTCATATGAATAAATTGTAGTTTTTTCAACAAATGGCACCTGACAAAATGAATGCCAATACACAATGAAATGAACCTAAGGAGAACCTCACACCTTTCACAAAGAAGTAACTCAAAATAGGTCATAAACCCAAATATAAAATACACGATTTTAAAACTTCTGGAAGAAGACACAACGGAACATGCACATGACCTTGATGTTGGAGATGGGTGTTTAGATACAACATCACAAACATGGCCCATAGAACACAAAACGGAAAAGGTGCACTTTCTGGAAAAAAAAAAAATTGCTCTGCAAAAGACACTATTAAGAAAAAGAAAAGGCAAGCTACAGACTATGAGAAAATATTTGCAAGGCATACATCTGACAGAAGACTCATATCTAAAATCTTTACAGAAAGCTTAAAATTAAACAATAACAAGTGTCTAAAATCTACAGAGAATGCTTAAAAGGAAGTAATTTAAAAAATAGCTGAGGGGACTGTACCCTGCAGAGCCAAATGGGCAGAGATGCCCAAGGTCTTGGGAGCCCACCTCTTGCATCAGTGTGGTCTGATTGCTAGACATAACGTCAATGGAGATTATTTTTGAAGCTTTAAGATTTAATGACTGCCCTGTTGGGTTTCAAACTTGCCTGTAGCCCTTTTGTTTTGGCCAATGTCTCCCATTTGGAACGGGAGCATTTACTCAATGCCTATACCTTCATTGTATCTTGAAAGGAACTAACTTGTTTGTTATCGTACAGGCTCATAGGCAGAAGTGACTTGCCTTGTCTCAGATGAGACTTTCGACTTGGACTTTTGAGTTAATGCTGGAATGAGGTAAGACTCTGGGGGACTGTTGTGAAGGCTTGGTTGTGTAAGAACATGTAAGAAAAGACATGAGATTTGGGAGGGGCCAGGGGTGGAATGATATGGTTTGGCTCCGTGTCCCCACTCAAATCCCATGTCAAATTATAGTTCTCAGTGTTGGAGGAGAGGCCTGGTGGGAGGTGATTGGATCATGTTGGGGCAGGGGGAACTTCCTCCTTGCTGTTCTCAAGGAGTTGATTGAGTTATCACAAGATGTGGTTGTTTAAAAGTGTGAAACTATCCCCTCTTTGCTATCTCTCTCTCTCTCCTACTCCAACTGAAGCTGTGCCTGCTTCCCTTCCACCTTTCATCATGATTGTAAGTTTCTTGAGGTCTCCACAACCATACTCCCTGTACAGCCTGCAGAATTGTGACTCAACTAAGCCTCTTTTCTTGGTAAATTACACAGTCTCGGGTAGTTCTTTATAGCAATGTGACTACAGAATAATTATCTATCTATCTATCTATCTATCTATCTATCTATCTATCCCCATAGACCAACTAATTATATAGATGAAGGTTGGTGGGAAGTAGCTTTCTCACTGTTGAGGTAGATACTTACAGATAAACAAAGGAAGGAGACTAAAAGCTCCTTGTGGTATTAGAGTAGTGTCGTGGACATCAGGAAATACTCATGCTCAACTTCATAAACATACAGAGGGTGCATACATAAACACTAATAAGCAGGTAAATAAACACTCATATATTTCTTTGTTCTGTAAATGAGAGAGCAAGAAGCAACATCTCCCAAGGAATGATGAGCATTCCTAGCACGAACATCTAGGATTCTAATACTTTTTCTCAATACAAGGAAGCAGAAATACTTGGAAAATGGATTCTTCTGTGACTGGAACAGAAGATATAAAAATGATAATCATTGTAATTATTCAATGAAAACGCAAATATGAAGAGCAGTACGATTTCTCTACACACCTAATACAATGAATAAAATTCAAAGACCTGAAAATACCAGACTCTGGAGAGGATGTGGAAGTCTCATTCATTGCTGGGAAAGAAGAAAACTGTTACATTGCACGGCAGGACCTTTTGATTGTTTCTTACATAGGGAAACATAAAATTACCATTAGACTCAGCAATCCTACTCCTAGATTTCGTTTAAATTGAAAATGTAGGTTCCCATAGACAAAACTGTGTGCACAAACATATATAACAGCTTATTCAAAATCAACAACCAAGACTTCCTTCAAGGGGTGAAGGGATAAAAGAAGTGGTACATCCATCACCTGAAAGTTTATTCAAAGCTCAAGCCACCCTCAAATGTTCTGGAACAGACACTTTTGGAGGCCAATTCTAACAAATAGTCAGGGAAAATTATCATCAACTTATCTCAACTCTTCCAAAGCAGCCAAAAAGATGAGCAATTATCCACTTCATTCTTCTGGGCTAGGACTCCTGGATTCAAAAAACAGATAAAGATGCATCCTCAGCTCACATGAAAAGAACACGTGAGTGAATTGTTCACTGATAACATAGCAAATGTCCTAAATATGTAATCGCATATTCAAGAGAACAGTGGACTAAATGCATAAGCAACCTGTATGTCAGGAATAAAAATATTATTTCACGTTAGAAAAAGTTGCAATTGTAATTCCCTACATACAAGATAGAGAAAAAGTTCCGTCGTGTAAATGGGTACAGAAAAGACTTTGAACGAAATTCTATGTGATTTCAAATTAACAACTTTCAGCAAACTAACATGAAAAGGAACTTCCATTTCATAAAATCGGCAGGAAGCATACTTAAATCTCAAAAGTTAGAAGCATTCTCATTCACAGCAGGGACAACCATCGACACAGACTATCACCTTGGCCTTCCATAGGTACAGAGGATACGAAAATAAAAACGAACCAAAATTATGGACATGAAAAATATACATGAGGTATAAAGATTGAAAACAAATAGTATTTTGACAATATAATTATCAAGAGAATTCAGGGGAACAGACACACGAAGTGTTCAAATGAATAAGAGACTTCAGAAAACATCATATAAAGGATGACAACAGCAAAACAAGAGGATTGTCACACAAAAGCAACTTAGTGTCTAAAATAGAAAATATACCATTTGCAAGAGCATTGAAATCCAAAATATAAATTAAAAGAAGCCTAACCAAAATGACCTTTATGGAGGCAACCATACAGGTTTACTGGTAGATTCAGGGAAAAAAATCCAAAATTAATGGAGTAACATGCCACATTCATTGATGGAGAACAGAATATGGTAAAGATGTAAATCCTGCTTAAGTTATATACAAAGTGCCTTTCTCGTAGCTGCCTAAGTGAAAGTCAAGCTCAGGCTGTTGTGCCCTGCTCCCAAAATCAATCGTGGAAAAATATAGAAAGATAAGAGAAAAAAAAATTTGGAGAAAACTCCGGGGATGATTGAAGACAGTGTTGAACTGGTATTCATGTTTGGGGTGGGGGAAGGCAAAGGGATATTGAGGAGGTGTGTAGTCTGTATAGACAGCATATTATGGGATGGGTAGAAGGAAAGATATTAAAATCTACCCGACATCCCCACATCATCGCACAATCTGAGGCAGCACCTCAAAACATGATGCCAGTGGCCCTGGGATAATACCAGGACATCAGGAAATTTGAACTGAGTGAGAATTTTTGACTCCAGAGTTTTGTTAATAACCACCTGGAACAAACCTAGTGGAAGAGGACAGGCCTTCCAAAAATTATTTTCATGGAAAAAAAGAATGATCTAGAAGTAGAATAGTGTTTGTGAATCACACATACTATGAGGGGATGGTGTTTAATGAAATATGTATATGTGTGCGCGCGTGTGTGTGTATATATATATAGTCTACATATCTACATGTACCTATATCTAAAGATACATACATATAAATATACATATATGATATAAACATATACAAATGTATGTGTTTGTGTATATACACATAAATATAAACATAATCTACATACACCATATATAATGTACACATACAATTGCAAAGATTTAAAATCTATTTCTTACTATATGAATGAGGATTAAAATACGAAAATCACTAAATTGGACTGTGAAACGATAGATACCCTCAAAACTCATGGCTTCCCCAAATCTCTTGCTGCCGTTCAGCCTCTTCAGTGTAAAAACAAAGCTTTCAGGACAAAAGCTTTGCAAAGTCTAGGTCTGGCTGGGGAGGAACCCCCGTGGGAAGGTGTGTGTCTTCTCCTAGAGGTCACTACAATCACAGTTACTGCAGCCCCCAGGGACCATCTGGCCTTAGATCCGCAGCCATTCTCTGCAAGGGGTGGAGCAGGGCAAATGCTCAGAGGTGACAGAAACAGAGCATCTCCCACCCATCACTTCATCAAAGAGCCAGGAGGAGGACCCTCCTGGGTAAAGACTAAGGGTTCTCTCACCCACATAGAGGGGCCACAGAATCCAGCTCAGCCCCTCCTGTCAGCCCTAGAAGACCCCGGCAGCCTTGCCCAAGGACTCCCTTCCTTCCACTGCCACCTCTGGGGACTCAGGTCAGAGCCTTGGTCGGATGGGAGCCAACACCATCGGCAGAAGATAGGGATCCAGGCTATGCGAGGAATCAAGGTCAGGACCCTGAGGGATGACTGAGGGCTCCCCAAACCCCACCTGCAGTCTCCCACTACCCCTACCCCCATCCTCCCCCACTACCACACCCCTCCCCCACCCCCACACCGCAGTCTCTCCCCCAGACCCTCACACCCCCACTACCCTCTCTGACCTCCACACCTCTTCCTACACCT
Organism: Theropithecus gelada; assembly: GCF_003255815.1. Classification (NCBI taxonomy): domain Eukaryota; kingdom Metazoa; phylum Chordata; class Mammalia; order Primates; family Cercopithecidae; genus Theropithecus; species Theropithecus gelada. The sequence goes on along the minus strand of NC_037689.1, from coordinate 147,138,249 downwards.
ACACCCCCAAATGTGTCCACTCCCCACCCGACCCCCGAAATCCCCTCTTCTGCCCCTCACCGTGACAGAATTCAGTCCCGCCCCTGCTGTCAACACAGGGAATCCCTTATCTTGGTGGCCGGATGTGATGCCAGTGACTTGCGCCTTGGGGATCACAGAGAAGTGAGGGTCTGGTTCTGATGGAGGCTTGAGATTGTTGGGGGGAAGCGGGCCCAGGCTGTGTGAGGAGGCAAGGTGAGAGACGCTGAGGGAGGACTGAGGATGCCCCCACCCCAGATAGAAGACCCCAAATAATCCAGCACCACCCCCATTGCCAGCCCTAAACCACCTGAGGGCGGACTTCTCAGGCTGGGCCACCTTTCACCACTCCTCCCCTTAAGCCCCAGGGGACTCTGGAGTCAGAGCTTGGTTTGACCAGGGCAGGGTTGGTTAGGAGAGGGCAGGGGCCAGGCTCTGCCAGGCCTCAAGGTCAGGATTCTGAGGGAGGGCTGAGGCCCCAGAGAGGGAAGCTCTGTCTTTGCCGTCAGCCCTGGGAAGCTCCGGGAATGGGGACCAGGCACATTGATGCTGTTGTCCACATCCTGGGCTGATGGAGGGAAGAGGCTTGGTATCATGAGCACCACCTCAGAGGAGTAGACGGAGGGCCCAGGTCCTGCCGGGAGAGCACGGAGGCCTTAAAGGACAATCACCACAGGACAGGGGGCCCACCCCGCCCCCATCTCAGGCTAAGGTACCTCCTCATTCCTCATGCCTCAGGAATCCGACGGATAGACTCAGGTCCGCAGAGGGGAGCTCTGACACAGCACTGCCAGGATCAAGGGGAGGAAAAAGAGGGAGGACCCAGGAGACCTTGGACTCCAGATCATTGGGGACCTCGGCCCTTGGAGATGCCACGCACGATGGCTGCATGTGGTACATCCCTGCCTATGCCTTGGAGATGACAAAGAGGAGAGGGCTTTGGTGTGAGGAGTGGAGGCTCAGGTTAGCAGAGGGAGGAGTCTCAGGACCCTGAGGGAAGACTCAGCAGAGCTCCTTTCCCAGATGTAGGAAACCTGCCCTTCCTTCAGTCCTGGGGGGCCTCGGGCAGGACTGTGGGGAACAGACCTGGCCCCCACTTCCTGGTTAGGGATCCCAGGGAGATGGTGGCCTTGACCTACAAGACCCATCCAAAGTTCAGCAGGAGGGAAAGGGCCAGGCCCTGTCGGAAGTAAATCTGAATACCTATAGGACACCCAGACACAGGAGGCACTCCTGAAATATGCACCTTTTGTCAGTCTTGGGAATCCCATTCAGGGATGTCAGTGTAGCGCCCCTTCACTTCTGCCTCCCAGGCCTCAGAGAGGTGGGGGCCTCCCTCTGAGGGGTGTCCTCAGCTCAGCAGAGATAGCCACACCGGGTCAGCACAGGTTGGGTCCAGAGTCTGCCAGGAGTCAAGAGGAGGAAGGTTGGTGAGGACTGAAGGTAAGAAGGTACCTCCACACCTCGAAAAAGAAGGGAACTTGCAGAACCTGGCTTCCACTGTTCTCAGCCCCGGGTGGCCCCAGGCATAGGTACCATGTGGCATGCTCTCCTTTCTGCCACACGGCGGGAGGTGGGAGGTCTCAGGGAGGTGAACACCTTGGTATTAGTGGCACTTACAGTTCAACAGAGGAAGTCACATCTGGCCAGCAGAGGGAGGGGTCCCAGGATCAGCAGGACCCAAGGAGTGCCCCCTTCATGAGGACTGGAGGTACCCCTGGCCCAGAAGGAAGGGACCCCACAGATTATGGCTGCCACCTGTTTTTAGCTCTGGGGCAACCAGATCAGGAATGTCCCTAATTGGCAATCTCACTTGTGCCACAGATAGGAAGTTGGGGAACCCTTGGGAGCATGGGGCGTTGGTGTAAAGGGGAGATGGCTGCTCATCTCAGGAGTTTGGGGGTTGAGGAAGGGCAGATGCCAGGAGGAGTAAAGATGAATAACCCACCAGAAGACATTGGAAGCCTCACCCCAGAACCAAAGGGGCCAGCTCCTGGAGTGAACCCTGGACACCCCACCCAAGGGTGATGGGATGTGGAGCCTCCTCACTTCTGTTTCTAGATCTCAGGGAGGCTCACCCTCAGGCCTTGCTTTCAGAGGGTGACTCAGGTCAACACAGGGACCCCAATCTGATCGACTGACACAGTGGTCCCAGGATCTGCCAGGTGTCCAGGTGAGGAACCTGAGGGAGGGTTGAGGGTACCCCAGGCAAGAACGCAAATGGGGGCCCCACAGAAATCTTCCCTGCCCCGATGTCACTCCAGAGAGCATAGGCAGGGCTGTCAGCTGAGGACCCTCTCTCATCCTGGGATCTTCAGTGTCAGGGAGGAGGATGCCTTGGTCTTTAGTGGGCTGCACTCAGGTCAGTAGAGGGAGGGCCCCAGACTCTGCCAGGAGTCAACATGAGGACCAAGCAGGTTCCTCGCCCAGGACACATGGTGTCCAGTGAATTTGGATATCTCTTGCTGTCTCTCCCAGTGGACCTGGGCACGTGTGGCCCGATGTGGGTCCCCTCATACCCTTCTGTTCCATATCAGGGTTGTGAACTCTTTATCTGAGTTTCTCGAGCCAGCAAAAGGGCAGGATGAGGCCCCTCCAGGAGAAAGGTGAGTGAGCACAGAGGGGACCATGTAACCCAATGAGAGTAGGGACCTCACAGAGTGTGGCCAACTCTCCTGACAGCACTGGAAAGCTGGGGCTGTGCTTGCGGTCTGCACCCTGAGGGTCCCTCGATTCCTCTTTTAGGAGCTCCAGGAACCAGGCAGTTAGGCCTTGGTCTGAGGCATTGTCCTCAGGCCACAGAGCAGAGGAGTCACAGGCAGTGTTAGCAGTCAAGGCGAGGTTCTGATCTGAATGGACAACAAGGGCCCCACACTCCCCAGAACACAAGGGACTCCAGAGAGCCCAGCCTCACCCTCCCTACTGTCAGTCCTGCAGCCTCAGCCTCTGCTGGCCGGCTGTACCCTGAGGTGCCCTCTCACTTTCTCCTTCAGGTTCTCAGCAGACAGGCCGACCAGGAGATCAGAAGCCCCAGGAGGCCCCAGAGGAGCACCGAAGGAGAAGATCTGTAAGTAGGCTTTGTTAGGGCCTCCAGGGTGTGGTTCGCAAATGAGGCCCCTCACAAGCTCCTTCTCTCCCCAGATCTGTGGATTCCTCCCCATCGCCCAGCTCTTGCCCACAGTCTAGCCTGCTGCCCTGACCAGAGTCATCATGTCTTCTGAGCAGAGGAGTCAGCACTGCAAGCCTGAGGAAGGCCTTGAGGCCCAAGGAGAGGGGGCTCTGGGCCTGGTGTGTGCGCAGGCTTCCGCCACTGAGGAGCACGAGGCTGCCTCCTCCTCTACTCTGGTTGAAGGCACCCTGGAGGAGGTGCCTGCTGCTGGGTCACCCAGTCCTCCCCTGAGTCTCAGGGCTCCTCGTCTTCCCTAACCATCAGCGACAATACTCTATGGAGCCAATCCAGTGAGGGCATCAGCAGCCGGGAAGAGGAGGGGCCAACCACCTCGCCAGACCTCACTCACCTGGAGTTATGGTCTTGACCATGATCTTTTTTTTTTTTTTTTTTTTTTTTTTGAGACAGAGTCTCGCTCTGCCGCCCAGGCTGGAGTGCAGTGGCGTGATCTTGGCTCACTGCAAGCTCCGCCTCCCGGGTTCATGCCATTCTCCTGCCTCAGCCTCCCGAGTAGCTGGGACTACAGGCGCCCGCCACCTCGCCCGGCTAGTTTTTTTGTATTTTTTAGTAGAGACGGGGTTTCACCGTGTCAGCCAGGATGGTCTCGATCTCCTGACCTCGTGATCCGCCCGTCTCGGCCTCCCAAAGTGCTGGGATTACAGGCTTGAGCCACATGATCTTAACAGAGGGCCACTGTGCCCCTGAGGAGACAATCTGGGAGGCGTTGAGTGTAATGGAGGTGTATCATGAGATGGAGCACAGTTTCTTTGGGGAGCTGAGGAAGCTGCTCACCCAAGATTGGGTGCAGGAAAACTACCTGCAATACCGCCAGGTGCCCAGCAGTGATCCCCCGTGCTACCAGTTCCTGTGGGGTCCAAGGGCCCTCATTGAAACCAGCTATGTGAAAGTCCTGGAGTATGCAGCCAGGGTCAGTACTAGAGAGAGCATTTCCTACCCATCCCTGCATGAAGAGACTTTGGGAGAGGACAAAGAGGGAGTCTGAGCAGGAGTTGCAGCCAGGGCCAGTGGAGCAGGTTGGGGGAGGGCCTGGGCCAGTGCACGTTCCAAAGCGACATCCACCACCTTCCCTATCCTGTTACATGAGGCCCATTCTTCACTCTGTGTGTGAAGAGAGCAGTCACCGTTCTCAGCAGTGGGGAACAAGTTGGGTGTGAGGGAATACAAGGCGGACCATCTCTTGGTTCCTGTTCTCTTGGGCGATTTGGAGGTTTATCTTTGTTGCCTCTTGGAGTTGTTCAAATGTTCCTTTTAATGGATGTTGTAATGAACTTCAACATTCATTTCATGTATGACAGCAGGCAGACTTACTGTTTTTTATATAGTTAAAAGTAAGTGCATTGTTTTTTATTTATGTAGGGAAATCTATGTTATTTATTTGAATTGGGACAACATAACATAGCAGAGGATTAAGTATCTTTTTTAATGTGAAAGAACAAAGTGGTAAAATGGGTGAGATAAAGAAATAAATTAAATTGGCCGGGCACAGTGGCTCACGCCTGTAATCCCAGCACTTTGGCAGGGTGAGGCAGGTGGATCACGAGGTCAGGAGATGGAGACCATCCTGGCTAACACGGTGAAACCCCTAAAATACAAAAATACAAAAAATACAAAAATACTAAAAGTACTGAAAATACAAAAAAATTTAAAAAGTTAGCCAGGTGTGGTGGTGGGCTCTTGTAGTCCCAGCTATTCGGGAGGCTGAAGCAGGACAATGGTGTGAACCCAGGAGGCGGAGCTTGCAGTGAGCCAGGATTGCACCGCTGTACTACAGCCTGAGTGACAGAGTGAGACTCCATCTCAGCTTATTTGTAATTTACAATCAAGACTTTTTCCAAGTGGTGAATGGATATAACCTACAGTACATCCAGAAACTGAAAATGTATTTAAAGCTCAATCCACCCTCTGTTGTTCTAGGGCTGGCAGTTTTGGGGGTCAGTTCCACCAAGTGGTCAGGGAAAACAAATTGCCATCTTAACTCTTCCAAATAATCCCAAACCGTGGCAATTGTTCTACTCGTTTTCCAGGGCTCCGTCTCCTGCACTGAAAAAGCAGATAAAGACATCCAGCCTTTATAAAAAGAACATGTGAGCCACGTGTTCACTCATATTGCAGCAAATGTCCTAAATGGATAATTGTATATTCAACACAACAGTGGACTAAACGAACAAGCAGCTCATATGCAAGGAACAAAAATATTATTTAACAATAGAAAACTTCCATTTTAATTTTCTACATACACGATAGAGTAGAAAAAGCAGTCAGGTCAATGGATACAGAAAAAGCCTCTGAAATAAATTTTATGCGATTTCAAATGAAAAACTTTTAGCAAACCTAAGATTCAAAGGCACATTAACTTTCTAAAATTGGCGGGAAACATACTGGAATGTGAAATGTTAGAACCATTCCCGTCCTGGTCTGGGGCAAGTCACTGATACATGCTTTCATTGCTACCGTTCATAGCTGCAATGGATATCAAAAGGAGAAAGTGTCAGAGCTATGGATATCAAGATGAAAAAGAGGTATGAAGATTGAAAAGAAATAGATTGTATTTTTCACAATATGACCATTAAGAAAATTCGAAGGAAGAGACGCATGGAATGTTCAAATGAATAAGAGACTCCAGAAGACAGTATGCAAAGACCACTACAGCGAATACAAGAGACTTGCCACACATAAGCAACTTAGAACATTAAATTAAAAATACACCATCCCCGACAGCATTTAAACCCAAAATATAAAGAAGAAGAAGCCTAACCAAAATATGCAAGACATTTACAGAACAACTGTACAAGTCTGCTGACAGATTCAGAGAAAAAATTCCCAAATAAATGGAGTAGTATATGATGTTCACTGATGAGGAACAGAATATGGCAAAGGTGTAAATCTCACTTAAATTAAATAAAGAGTGAATGCCTACCTGTAGCTGCCAAAGTGACAATCAAGCCCAGGCTGCTGTGCTCTACTCCCAAAATCAACTGTGGAAAAATATAGAAGGGAAAAAGAAAAATAAGACAGCAATATCAGCAACAAAGTCTAAACAACGAAACAGAGAAAAACCCTGGGGAAGATTGAAGACTGTGTTGAACTGGTACTTGTGTTCTGGGCAGGTGGAGAGGCAGGGAAGTTGAGGAGGTCTGCAACCACTGCAGATGACAGGGTGTGTTGCAGGAAAAGTTTTAAATGACCACCTCACATCAATGTACAATCTGAGTCTGCACCTCAAAACACGAGGCCAGTAGCCACGAGGTAATATCAGGACACCAGCAAAATTGGATTGATTGAGAGACTATGGCTCCAGAGTTCTGCTAATAACAACTGGAGACAAAGAGAAGGTTAGGACTGACTTTCCAAAATATTATTACTTTAATTAAATATATAGAATGAACTAGAAATAGAATAGTATGAGTGAATCACACATAGTATTAGTAGATATTGTTTAATAAAATAAGTACATATAGTCCACACACATATATGTATGAATATATGTAAAGATACATACATATAAATACATATAGCTATATAATATAAACATATATACATACACGTATGTGCTTATGCATGTAAACACAAATATGATCTACATATACCATATGTAATGCACATACACAATTGGCATAGATGAAAAATTTCTTCCTTACTATAGGAATGAGGGTTAAAATACGAAAATCACTGAAGTGGACTAGGAATGGTTAGATAACTTCAAAGCTCAGGACCTAGGCAAATTTCTTGCAGCTACTCAGCCTCTTCAGTGTAACAATAAGTCATTTAGTACACAAAGGTTTGAAAGGTCGACCTCTGGCTGGGGAAGAGCCTCCGTGGGAAGATGTGTGTCTTCTCCCAGAGGTCACTACAATCGTGAGTGCTGCAACCCCGCAGGGAGCGTCTAGCCTGGGACCCGCAGCCATTCTCTGTAAGGGGTGCAGTTGTGCAAATGCTCAGAGGTGACAGAAATAGAGTATTTCCTAAAAGCAGGATTCGGGAAGAGGACCCTCCTGAGTGAAGACTGAGGGTTCACCCACACCCCATAGGGGGGCCACAGAATTCAGCTCAGCCCCTCATGTCAGCCCTGAAAGACCCCAGCAGCCTTGTCCCCCCACCACATCCTTCCCCCCACTGCCACCTCAGGAGACTCGGGGTCAAAACCTGGGTCTGAGGGGTGCAGACCCCATCAGCAGAGGGCGGGGCTCCAGGCTGTCCCAGATCTCCAGGTGAGAACCTTGAGGAATGACTGAGCCGCCCCTCCCTGCCCCGCACTAGAATCCGGCTCCACCCTTGCCGTCAGCCCAGGTGAGCCCCGGGTGACCGCTTGTGACGCCGCTGACGACGCGGCCGCATGGATCAGAGAGAAGCGAGGCCCTGCTTCTGAAGGGTTCGCTTGCGATCGGCTGAGGGAAGCGGGCCCAGACTCTGTGAGGAGGCGAGGTGAGACGCTGAGGGGGGACTGAGGAGGCCCCCGCCCCAGACAGAGGACCCTCAGTAATCCAGCGCCGCCCCTGCTGCCGGCCCTGGACCACTCGGGGGCGGACTTCTCAGGCTGGGCCACCCCTCACCACCTCTGGCTCAAGCCCCAGGGGACTCTGGAGTCAGAGCTTGGTGTGACCAGGGCAGGGCTGGTTAGGAGAGGGCAGGGCCCAGGTTCTACCAGACATCAAGATCAGGACCCTGAGGGAGGGCTGAGGCCCCACAGAACACATCTCTGCCTCTGCTGTCAGCCCTGGGAAGCCCTGGGCACAGTGGCTGGGCATGGCGGCCGGACATGGCGGCCGGGCACACTGATTCTGATGTCCTCATAGGGGACTGATGCAGGGAAGGGGCTTGGTATCATGAGCACGGCTTCAGAGGAGCAGAGGGACGGCCCAGGCCGTACTGAGAGATGAGGGAGACCTGAGAGGACCAGGAACCCCAGGACAGGGGACTCACCTTACCCCTGTCTGAGACTGAGGCGCCTCCACATTTGGCCTCAGGAAACCTGCCCCTGCTCTCAGGCTGGGGCACCTCGGATAAGACTGTGGGGAAGGGATGTGCTCCCCCACTCCCCAGTCGGGGGCCTCAGGGAGCTGCAAGACACATGGGTGGTTCAGCAGGAAGGAAAGGACCATGCCTTGTCATGGAGTAAATATGAATACCTGGATGACATCCAGACAGAGAAAGCCCCCATGAAACCTACTTCTGTCAGCCTTGGAAATCCTATGCAGGGGTGTCCGTGTAGTGCTCCCCTTACTTCTGCCTCCGGGGTCTCAGGGAGGTGGCAACCTGGGTCTGAAGGGCGTCCTCAGCTCAGCAGAGGGAGCCACACCTGGTCAGCACAGGGAGGAATCCAGGGTCTGCCTGGAGTCAAAGGGAGAAAGGTTGGTGAAGACTGAAGGTAAGAAGGTACCTACACAGCCCAAAGAAAAAGGGAACTTGTGGAGCCTGACTTCGGTTCTCAGTCCTAGGAGGCCTCAGGCATGGGTAACATGTGGCACGCTCTCATTTCTGCCACATGGCTGGGGATGGGCAGTCTCAGGAGGGTGAGAACCATGGTCCCAGTGTCACTCACAGGTTAGCACAGGGAGCCACACCTGTTCAACAGAGGGATGGGATCACAACATCTGCAGGAGCCAACGTGTGTACCCTTTGTGATGACTGGGGGTACTCCTGGCCTAGAAAGAAGGGACCCCACAAAGTCTAGCTAACTTTGGTTATTATCTGTGGGGAAACCCGATCAAGGGTGGTCCTAAGTGGCAATCTCACCTGTACTATGGGCAGGAAGTTGGGGAAACTCAGGAAGATGAGGACCAACCAGGATCCTCACGTTTGGACACATGGGCCCCAATGTATTTTGTGTAGCTATTGCTGTTTTCTCACCCTAGGGCAGGACACATGGACCCCAATGTACTTTGTGTAGCTATTGCTTTTTCCCCAGGAGGCCTTGGGCACATGGGGCCAGATGTGGGTCCCTTTATGTCCTTCTCTTCCATATCAGGGATGTGAACCCTTGATCTGAAAGTTTCTCAGGCAGGAAAAGGGCCAGATCCGGGCCCTGCCAGGAGAAAGATGCGGGCCCTGCCAGGAGAAAGATGAGGGCCCTGAGTGAGCACAGAAAGGACCATCCACACAAAACAGTGGGGAGTTCACAGAGTCAGGCTCAACCTCCTGACAGCACTGGGGTACTGGGGCTGTGCTTGTGGTCTGCAGCCTGAGTTCCCCCTCGATTTATCTTCTAGGAGCTCCAGAAACCAGGCTGTGAGGCCTTGGTCTGAGGCACTACCTTTAGTCACAGAGCATAAGAGGTCCAGGCAGTACCAGCAGTCAAGCTGAGGTGGTGTTTCCCCTGTATGTATACTAGAGGCCTCTCTAGCAGCAAAACAACAGGAACCCCACAGTTCCTGGCTCTACCAGCCCTTCTGTCAGTCCTGGAGCCATAGCCTTTGCCCAGAGGCTGCACCCTGAGATGCCCTCTCAATTCCTCTTTCAGGTTCGCAGGGAACAGGCCAGCCGGGAGGTCGGGAGGCCCCAGAGGAGCACTGAAGGAGACCTGTAAGTAGGCCTTTGTTAGGGCATCCAGGGTGTGGTACCCAGCTGAGGCCTCTCACACGCTTCCTCTCTCCCCAGGCCTGTGGGTCTCAATTGCCCAGCTCCGGCCCACACTCGCCTGCTGCCCTGACCTGAGTCATCATGCTTCTTCGGCAGAAGCGTCAGTCCTGCAAGGCTGAGGAAGGCCGTCAGGCCCAAGGAGATGCACCGGGCCTTATGGATGTGCAGATTCCCACAACTGAGGAGCAGAAGGCTGCATCCTCCTCCTCTACTCTGATCGCGGGAACCCTGGAGGAGGTGCCTGATTCTGGGTCACTGAGTCCTGCCCAGAGTCCTCGGGGTGCCTCCTCTTCCCTGACCGTCACCGACGACACTCTAGGGAGCCAATCCAATGAGGTTTCCAGCAGCAATGAAGAGGAGGGGCCAAGCACCTCCCCAGACCCAGCTCACCTGGAGTCCCTTTTCCGGGAAGCACTTGATGAGAAAGTGGCTGAGTTAGTTCATTTCCTGCTCCGCAAATATCAAATTAAGGAACCGGTCACAAAGGCAGAAATGCTGGAGAGTGTCATCAAAAATTACAAGAACCACTTTCCTGAGATCTTCAGCAAAGCCTCTGAGTGCATGCAGGTGATCTTTGGCATTGACGTGAAGGAAGTGGACCCCGCCGGCCACTGCTACGTCCTTGTCACCTGCCTGGGCCTCTCCTATGACGGCCTGCTGGGTGATGATCGGAGCACGCCCAAGACCGGCCTCCTGATAATCGTCCTGGGCATGATCTTAATGAAGGGCAGCTGCGCCCCAGAGGAGGCAATCTGGGAAGCGTTGAGTGTGATGGGGCTGTATGATGGGAGGGAGCACAGCGCCTATTGGGAGCTCAGGAAGCTGCTCACCCAAGAGTGGGTGCAGGAGAACTACCTGGAGTACCGCCAGGTGCCCGGCAGTGATCCTGTGCGCTACGAGTTCCTGTGGGGTCCAAGGGCCCTCGCTGAAACCAGCTATGTGAAAGTCCTGGAGCATGTGGCCAGGGTTAATGCAAGAGTTCGCATTTCCTACCCATCCCAATCAAACAGTAGCTAACTCTTGCCTTCCTTGTACCTCTTACTGTACACTGTATAGTTAAAAAATGCATATGTGTACCTGAATTTGCTTGGCTTGAGAATGTGATATAATTAAATATGAATAAAGAAGTCCCCTTGGTCACTGGCTCATGTTTTCCTGAAACATTCATTGAGTTTCTGCTATTTGGAAGACCCTGGGTTAGTATTGGTGATGCTAAAGTAAGCCAGGCCCAGCCCTAACCTTATGGTGGTTGAGTCTAGGATCTGCATTCATATAACTAAGCTGGCCAGGTGTCCCCTAAGATCTAAAGGAAATATAAGAGAGGGGTGAGGGTGTGAGGCAACAGGTGAGAGTGGTGGAGTGTACATGCCCTGAGCCGAGGCCTTCTGGGCTTTGGGAAACTGCAGTAGCTTTTGGGTGAGCTGATTTTAGTGAAATGGGTGGGGGCAGAGCCAGATTCTCAGACGACAAGAGAAAAGTTTGGAAGGGAAAATTGCTCAGCAGTTCCTTTTGGATGGTGGATGAAACAGAGGCATCTCCTCCTGGGGCAGGAATGGGAGGTGTCCTACACTCTTGTCTCAGTGCGGTTGAACACAGCACACGAGGTTGGTGATGGATACCTATCCTATGCAAGGGTTTCCTGAGAGATAAGCATGAATCTGCTGGGATGTGAGGCCCAGATACCACTGGCCAGGTGCTTTTCTGTCTGGCTGGGAGAGCCAGAGCTGACTCCTTTAAAAAAGCATTCTAATTAGCTTATCTCAAGTGTCATTTGGCCAACTGTAAGAAAGAGAAAGATTTTCCATGGTGACAAAATGAATGAAAAGTAGGTGCTTTCTGTTGAGGACCTACTGTGAAAGATGTTATGGGAGAGTCTATGAGTGCTCATCCACATCTTGGCTCCTCTGTCAAAGGCACAAGGGACAAGTACTCTCCCAGCCAGCATGTCTTTCTGGGCCCAACACTTTCCCGAGTTATAACACCCTTTCCCTGGTCGCCAACACGTTCCCTCTATTCCAACTCAGAGGCCAAGCCTGGTGCTTGTGCTTCCTTGCTGCCTCTGGAGGCTGCACGGAATCCCCTGCTTTCCCCAGAAAATGGAGCATCCCTGTCCCCTGCAGAACTCCCCTAGCTTTCCCACGGCTCACCTTCTGTCGTGTCCCACAGCCACAGCCACCTGGTCCTCCCTCCCCAGGAGTTCTATACACATTCTTTGTTTTCCCAATGGGCTGTGAATAGACTATACTTTGCCCATAATCTCCTGACTCTTGGGAAACATCCCTGAAGGTGGAGAGTAGGTTCTTAAGCCACTCACATATTCGCAGTAGGATTCAATAAGCTTCTTATCTGAAGCTGGGGACTGAATAGGCAAACAAATGGATAGTGCTCAGAAACTCCATTCCTTCATAAGAGGTAGAAGAGGAGCAGCCATCCTCTAAAGCTGAATTCTTACATCCTCTAAAGCTGAATTCTAAAGCTGGGCTCCTCCTGGGGCATGAGAAATGGGTCCTTGATGGACATGCCAGCTGGAATTTGAAAAGAATAATTAATCACTCTTCCACTGCCTCCTGTCTGGCATCTGCACCCAGGGACATACTGGCTTTCAGTGTGACTAGTGACACCTGCGCAGGTGTTCAGGCAAGAACAGTTATGTGGAGAGTAGCAGTATGTTGGGTAAGATTCTGCCCCTGCATCAGATGGAAGGAGGAAATCCGCAGCCTCCTGAGGTGATAGATGGCATTGCAAAGGGAAGTGCAGTCAATGCTATGGAGTAAAGAAGGTGAAATCTCCCTGCTGACTTTTGCAGGATCTTCTTCCATTTGATGGGTTAATGCATTTGAATGCATCTGATACATGGTAGACACTTGCAAATTCAGATAATTTCAAGGCAAAACTGGTCTTCTCAGAACCGTCTATAAGAAATGAAGAGTGTAGTTAACATGACAAATTAGAGTTTGTATGTAGTTTCCTCTACTTCTGGCTGCATTCATAGCTGTTGTTTCTCCACAGCTACATTTTCAAATTTCTCAGATTGATATGGGTCATTTTAGCTAGTCTGATCTATGGGAAAAAAAAAAAATCTTGGTTTCGTCAACCCCTTTTACTGTTTCCAGAAGTTTCTGAAGTTTCAATTTCATTAATTTTTCTCTTCATGTCTATATCACCCCCACATTTTTGTTTTCCTCAGGTTTAATTTACTTTTGTTTTCCTAATTATTTAACATCAACGATTAGATGAGTCCTTTGTTACTTTCTTACATAAGCACTTAAGGACATAAAAAATCCCCTAGGGACTACGGTAGCTGATTTCCACATATTTTAAAACATCATATTACCATTTTTATTCATCAGAGTATGTTTTCTAATTTTCCTTAAGAATTTTTTAAACAAAGAAGAGTGAAAATGTGTTGTTTATTTAAAATTACTTAGAGACTTTATAAATATGTCCTTTGTTATATTTTTATTTTATTTTATTCTGGATTTTTAAAATTTATACTTTGTACCATTTCAATTATTAAATTGAAATGTATATTTTGAAATGTATACTTTCATCATATTAAAAGGTATACTTTGTACAACTTCAAATATTTTAAAGTTGTTAAGGGTTTTTTTTTTTTTTTTGGTCTATCTTTGTAAAAATTCCACATACACTAGAAAAGAATATTTATTCTGCTGTTCTTCTGTGGCATGTTCAGTAAAAGCCAGTCAGCTCAACTTGGTTCTCTGTGTTGTTCGGGTTGCTCTATAATCCTGCAGAGTTTCTGTCTACTTCAATCATGTACTCAGACAGGAGTTTTGTAATCTCCAAATGCAAGTGTAGATTTGACTATTTATTCTTTCAATTCTGTCAGATGTTTCTTGTATTTTAAAACAATGCTTTTAGGTGAAGTAACAGGATTATTATGTCTTGTTTGTTAATCGACTCTTTTGTCATTGCATAATGTCCCCATTTATCCAGGGTAATTTTCCTTCCCATAAAGTTTTTTAAAGTTTACTTTTCTTTTTTCCAGCTTTCTTTTTTAATTTTCAATTTCATTATTTAAATGAACAAACAGTATTTTTTTTCTTTTTCTGTCCAGTTCTGTGTGTGTAGCTCATGTGTAGATTCATGGAACCACCACCACAATCTTCATACAAACAATTCCGTCACCCTCCTCTCCAGAAGAAACCCCTTTTACTTGCTATACATTTATAGTTATACCCACACATCTACAACTAAGAGTGGGAACCACTCACCTGTACTCAGCATTTCAGTTTTCTCTTTCAAGAATGTCACATGAAAAGAAAAAATAGAATACGTACCTGGTTCATTTAAACCAGGTGCAAAGAGACTGGCTCTTTCCACACTGCAAGACACCTTTGAGTTTGATAGACCTTGTTGTGCGTACTAATAGTTCACTCCTTTTTATTGCAGAGTAGTTATTTCATAGTATGGATGCACAAAAACTTCATTATCCATTTATTCACAAAAATACATTTGTATAATTTTCAGGTTTTCTCAAATATGACTAGACCTGCTATAAACACTCACGTAGTAATGTGTTTAAAAAATTTCTTGCCGGGCGCGGTGGCTCAAGCCTGTAATCCCAGCACTTTGGGAGGCCGAGACGGGTGGATCACGAGGTCAGGAGATCGAGACCATCCTGGCTAACACGATGAAACCCCGTCTCTACTAAAAAATACAAAAAACTAGCCGGGCGAGGTGGCAGGTGCCTGTAGTCCCAGCTACTCGGGAGGCTGAGGCAGGAGAATGGTGTGAACCTGGGAGGCGGAGCTTGCAGTGAGCTGAGATCCGGCCACTGCACTCCAGCCTGGGCGACAGAGCGAGACTCCGTCTCAAAAAAAAAAAAAAAAAAAAAAAATTTCTTAGTCATTTTCAAATATATGTTATTGTAGCTCATTATGCCTTAATATGCATTTCTCTAATAGCTGTGATGCAGAATAATTTCTCATGTGCTTCTTTGTCATGCATGTGTCCACATTGGACAATGCCCTTAACATACTAGGCATTGAAGCAACACACCTCAAAATGATATAGCCATCTAAGTACAAACCTACAGCCAACATCATATGGAATGGACAAAAGCTGGAAGTGATCTCCATGAGAACTGGAAAAAGACAGGGATGCACATTTTCACCAATCCTATTCAACATATTATGGAAGTCCTAGCCAGAGCAATCAGGCAAGACAAAAACATAAAAGGCATCCAAATAGGAAGAGAGGAAGTCAGATTATCTCTCCTTGAAGATGATATGATTTTACACCAAGAAAGCCCCCCATAATCTCTGCCCAGAAGTTCCTAGATCTGATAAATAACTTCAGCAAAGTTTCAAGATACGAAATCAATGTACAAAAATCAGCAACAATTCTATACACCAACAACATCCAAGTGGAGAACCAAATCAAAAACATAATCACGTTCATAATAGTCACAAAAGTATAAAATGCCTAGCATTGCAGCAAATCAGAGATGTGAAACACATTTACAATGGCAGTTACAAATACTGCTGAAAAAAAATCGGAGATGACACAGTCAAATGGGAAAATGTTACATGATCATGCATAGGAAGAATCAATATTATTTAAATGCCCATAATGCCTAAAGCAATTTACCGATTTAATGCTATTCCTAACAAACTACCAATAACATTTTTCACAGATTAGAAAAAAAACTATTCTAAATTCCAAATGGATCCAGAAACGAACCTGAACAGTCAAAAGCAATCATAAGCAAACAGAATGTAGCCAGAGGCATCACAGGACCCCACTCTAAACTATACTATAATGCTACAGTGACCAAACCATGATACTGTTCTCTAACACAGGTCATAAGCAAAAACAGCATAGACAGAGGCATCACAGGACCTGACTCTATACTGTAATGCTACAGTAACTAAAATGTGATACTGTTCTCTAACACAGGTCATAAGCAAAAAGAGCATAGCCAGAGGCATCACAGAGAGGCATCACAGGATCTGATTCTATACTATAATGCTACAGTAACCAAAACATGATACTCTTCCCTAACACAGGTTATAAGCAAAAAGACCATAGCCAGAGGTATCACAGGCCCTGAGTCTGTACTCTAATGCTACAGTAACCAAAACATGATACTATTCTCAAACACAGGTCATAAACAAAAAGAGCATAGCCAGAGGCATCACAGGGCCTGACTCTAAACCATGCTATAATGCTATGGTAACCAAAACATGATATTCTTCTCTAACCCAGAAATAAAGACACACAGCTATAACCATCTGATCTTCAACGAGATTGACAAAAACAAGCAATGAGGAAATGACTTCCTATCAATAAATGATGCTGGCATAACTTGCTAGCCATATGCAGAAAATTGATAGTGAACCCCTTCCAGTTTCAACTCAAGATGAATTCATCTTTAATCCATCAACTCAAGATGAATTGAAGACATAAATTAAATCCTAAAACCATAAAAATCCTACAAGAAAACCTAGGAGATACCATTCTGGACGTAGGCCTTGGCAAAGATTTCATGATGAAGACTCCAAAAGCAATTTCAAAAAACCCGCAAATTGATAATAACACCTGATTAAACTAAAGGACTTCTTCACGTGAAAAGAAACTATCAACAGAGTAAACAGAAAAGCTACAGAATGGGAGAAAAGATTTGCAAACTATGCATCTGACAAAGATCTAATATCCAGAATCTATAAGGAACTATAAAAAATTAACAAGAAAAGAACAAACAACCCCATTAAAAATGGGCCAAAGACATGAGCAGACAAGCAGATACTTCTCAAAAGACGACATATACACAGCCAACAAGCATGTGAAAAAGTGTCCAACATCACTAATATAGAACGGCAAATTAAAATTACAGTGGGATACCATCTCACAACAGTCAGAATGGCCACTAATAAAAAGTCAAAAAATAAAAACTGATGCTGCTGAGGTCGTGAGGAAATTGATACTCTCCTGGTGGGAATGTACATTCCTTCAGCTATTGTGAAAAGTAGTTTGTAAATTTCTCCAGGAAATTAAATCAGAACTACCAATCGACCCAGCAATCCCATCACTGGATATGTACCGGAGGGAATATAAATTGTTCTACCATAAAGACACATGCACACATATGTTCATCGCAGCACTATTCACAGTAGCAAAGACATAGAATTAACTGAGATGCCTATCAATGGTGGACTGGATAAACAAAACGCGGTATATATAGAACATGAAATACTATGCAGTCATTAAAAATAACAAAATCATGAACCTTGCAGCAACATGGATGGAGCTGGAGGCTATTATTCTAAGCAAATTAATGTAGGAACAGAAAACCAAATACCACATATTCTCACTTATAAGTAGGAGCTACACATTGAGCATACGTGGACACAAAGGAGGGAACAATAGACACTGGAAACTACTCTACCAATGTGGGAGAGTGGAGCTAGGGGTAGGGTGACAATTTGAAAATCACCTATCTGATACTATGATGATTACCTGAGTGATAAGTCATCAGTATACCAAACCTCTGTGACACGCAGTATACCCTTGCAACAAACCTGCACATGTACCCCCTGAACCAAAAATAAAAGTTGGAAGAATCAAAGAACCAAAACCTAATTAAAAGTTTTTAAATAAATAAATGCAGTAAAGACTGTAAAGCCAGAAAAAAATTTCCAAATCATTTTCCACAGTTTTTGTACTATTTCATACTTCCCACTGGCAACATACCAGATTTTAAGTTGGTCTTCATCCTTGCTAGCACTTAGCAGTATATTTTTTTGAAAAAATTTCAGTCATTTTCAACTATGTGCTATGCTATCTCTTTATGGTTTAATTCTCATTTCTCTAATAGATATGATGAACAATAATTTTTCATGTCTTACTTTGTCATGCATATATCCACTTAGGGGAAGTGTCTATTGATATATTTTGCCCATTTACAAAATTTAGTTATTTGTCATAAGTGAACTCATGTCAGGTGATTGTTTTGGACCAAGGTCTGTGTCTGGGCTCTAGCAGAACAGACCGATACAGAATGGAGACACTGGCGCTAACTGTCACTTAATCAAAGCGAATGGTGGCTCATCCTGTACTCTCTTGTTCCCTGGACTGTCTCCTCTGCTGCTCTCCTTTTGCTCTACCATGCCCTGCTCTGAAAAGACACCTGCCATTTCTCCCCCAGCAAGCAGGCCTGCTCTGCTGAGGAGGGCAGCATGCAGCTGTGCTTTGCCTGCTCTCCAAGCATCCATGGCCCTGAACCAGGGGTCTTGGCTGATCGCAGCGTATAACCTGTATAGTGCCTACGATTGTACAATACCATCTATGGAGTAAGCTCTTGTGAACAATGCTCTTCCTGCTGGCTGCAATGGATGAGTGGCTCAGTGGTCTGGCCTGGCTGCAAAGCACTTTATAGATACAGGAGCTGGTGTCATAGACAGAGATTATAGAGGAAATGGTGGTGCTGTAGTGCTTAATTTTGGTAAAGAAAGGTTTGAAGTAAAAAAAAGTGATCAAATTGCACAAGTTTTTTGCGAACGGATTTTTTATCTGTAAATAGAAGTTCAAGCTCTGGATGAAATGGAAAGGCCTTCAGAAGGTTTAGGTCCCACTGGAAAGAATGAAAATCTCTGCCAAAAGTAGAAAATGAGAAATCATAACTTTTTCTGAAAAATGAAGAGTTTTGCTTAAAGGGATTTGTTGGTTGGTATTTCTGTAAACTTAATAGTTTTAACCTTCTAAAAACACTGCATTTTCATATGATCAAGGAATGAGTACATCTGTACAGATCACATAAAATACCTTCTTATGTTTTTTTTCCAATAAGCAGTCATCCTAATAGGTGTGTATCTCACTTTTATTGAATTCATAATTTCCTATTGAAGAATGATGTTGATTATCTTGTCTTATGATTATTTTCCATCTGCACATGTTTTTTATCAATGTTTCCATTCAGAGATTTTGCCTGTGAACTTTAAAAAGCATTTGGGGCTAGGCACGGTGGCTCACGCCTGTTATCCCAGTACTTTGGGAGGCTGGGGCGGGCGGATCATCTGAGGTCAGGAGTTCGAGACCAGCCAGACCAACATGGAGAAACCCTGACTCTACGAAAAATACAAAATTAGGTGGGCATGGTGGCGCATGCCTGTAATAACAGCTACTCAGGAAGGCTGAGGCAGGAGAATCACTTGAACCAGGGAGGTGGAGGTTGTGGTGAGCCATGATTGTGCCACTGCATTGTAGCCTGGGCAATAAGAGTGTTAACTTGGACTCAAAAAAAAAAAAAGCATTTGGGCTTCCATTTTTTGATAAAGTCTTTTAGTGCTTTTTTGTCTTTAAGTAAATTAAATATAGAAAATTAAATTATATAAATTATATATAAGTATACAAAACATATAACATAAAATTATATACACATAAGAGATCTCATGAGCTCTTTTGAAATTAGAAAAAATCTAATTTTACAAACTTCAAAATTATTTAAAGTCCCTTATGCAGCAGAGAGTAGCAAGAAGAAAGAGAGAGGCAGAAATAAATGGAGAAAACAGAATTCAGCTGACTGAGCAGGGTAAAAAAAATCCCTTTGTGTCAAAAAAATAATATCCTAGAAGAGAAAGAAAGCATAAAGTCCTGATATATATATATGTATATATATGCTTCCTTTATACACATATATATGTATGTGTATGTGTATATTTATGTATATTTACCTTTTATTATTATACTTTAAGTTATAGGGTACATGTGCACAATGTGCAGGTTTGCTACATATGCATACATGTGCCATGTTGGTGTGCTGCACCCATTAACTAGTCATTTACATTAGGAATATCTCCTAATGCTATCGCTCCCCCATCCCCCCGCCCCACGACAGGCCCCAGTGTGTGATGTTCCCCACCCCGTGTCCAAGCATTCTCATTGTTCAGTTCCCACCTATGAGTGAGAACATGCAGTGTTTGGTTTTCTGTCCTTGCGATAGTTTGCTCAGAGTGATGGTTTCCAGCTTCATCCATGTCCCTACAAAGGACATGACTCATTCTTTTTTGTGGCTGAATAGTATTCCATGGTGTATATGTGCCACATTTTCTTAATCAAGTCTATCGTTGATGAATATTTGGCTTGGATCCAAGTCTTTGCTATTGTGAATAGTGCCACAATAAACATATGTGTGCATGTGTCTTTATAGCAGCATGATTTATAATCCTCTGGGTATATACCCAGAAATAGGATGGCTGGGTCAAATGGTATTTCTAGTTCTAGACCCTTGAGGAATGGCCACACTGTCTTCCACAATGGTTGAACTAGTTTACAGTCCCACCAACAGTGTGAAAGTGTTCCTATTTTTCCAATCCTCTCCAGCGCCTGTTGTTTCTTGACTTTTTAATGATCGCCATTCTAACTGGTGTAAGATGGTATCTCACTGTGGTTTTGATTCACATTTCTCTGATGGCCAGTGATGACAAGCATTTTTTCATGTGTCTGTTGGCTGCGTAAATGTCTTCTTTTGAGAAGTGTCTGTTCATATTCTTCACCCACTTTTTGATGGGGTTGTCTGATTTTTTCATGTAAATGTGTTATGTTCTTTGTAGATTCTGGATATTAGCCCTTTGTCAGATGGGTAGATTGTAAAAACTCTCTTCCATTCTATAGGTTGCCTGTTCACTCTGATGGTAGTTTCTTTGGCTGCGCAGAAGCTCTTTAGTTTAATTAGATCCCATTGGTCAATTTTGGCTTTTGTTGCCATTGCTTTTGGTGTTTTAGACATGAAGTCCTTGCCCATGCCTATGTCCTGAATGGTATTGCCTAGGTTTTCTTCTAGGGTTTTTATGGTTTTAGATCTAACATTTAAGTCTTTAATCCTTCTTGAATTCATTTTTGTATAAGGTGTAAGGAAGGGATCCAGTTTCAGCTTTCTACTTATGGCTAGCCAGTTTTCCCAACACCATTTATTAAATAGGGAATCCTTTCCCCATTTCTTGTTTTTGTTAAGTTTGTCAAAGACTGGATGGTTGTAGATGTGTGGTCTTATTTCTGAGGGCTCTGTTCTGTTCCATGGGTCTCTATCTCTGTTTTGGTACCAGTACCATGCTGTTTTGGTTACTGTAGCTTTGTAGTATAGTTTGAAGTCAAGTAGCGTGATGCCTCCAGCTTTGTTCTTTTGGCTTAGGATCGTCTTGGCAATGCGGGCTCTTTTTTGGTTCCATATGAACTTTGAAGCAGTTTTTTTCAATTCTGTGAAGAAAGTCATTGGTAGTTTGATGGGGATGGCATTGAATCTATAAATTACCATGGGCAGTATAGTCATTTTCATGATATTTATTCTTCCTATCCATGAGCATGGAATGTTCTTCCATTTGTTTGTGTCCTCTTTTATTTTGTTGAGCAATGGTTTACAGTTCTCTTGAAGAGGTACTTTACATCCCTTGTAACTTGGATTCCTAGGTATTTTATTCTCTTTGAAGAAATTGTGAATGAGAGTTCACTCATGATTTGGCTCTCTGTTTGTCTGTTATTGATGTACAGGAATCCTTGTGATTTTTGCACATTGATTTTGTATCCTGAGACTTTGCTGAAGTTGCTTATCAGCTTAAGGAGATTTGGGGCTGAGATCATGGGGTTTTCTAAATATAGAATCATGTCATCTGCAAACAGGGACAATTTGACTTCTTCTTTTCCTAATGGAATACCCTCTATTCCTTTCTCCTGCCTGATTACCCTGGCCAGAACTTCCAAAAATATGTTGCATAGGAGTGGTGAGAGAGAGCATCCCTTTCTTGTGTCAGTTTTCAAAGGGAATGCTTCCAGTTTTTGCCCATTCAGTATGATATTGGCTGTGGGCTTGTCATAAATAGCTCTTATTATTTTGAGATACGTTCCATAAACACCGAATTTATTGAGGGTTTTTAGCATGAAGGGCTGTTGAATTTTGTCAAAGGCCTTTTCTGCATCTATTGAGATAATCATGTGGTTTTTGTCTTTGGTTCTGTTAATATGCTGAATTACGTTTATTGATTTGCATATGTTGAACCAGCCTTGCATCCCAGGGATGAAGCCCACTTGATTATGGTGGATAAGCTTTTTGATGTGCTGCTGGATTCTGTTTGCCAGTATTTTGTTGAGGATTTTGCATCGATGTTCATCAGGGATATTGGTCTAAAATTATCTTTTGTTGTTGTTTCTGCCAGGCTTTGGTATCAAGATGATGCTAGCCTCATAAAATGAGTTAGGGAGGATTCCCTCTTTTTCTATTGATTGAAATAGTTTCAGAAGGAATGGTACCAGTTCCTCTTTGTACCTCTGGTAGAATTTGGCTGTGAATATTTGTGGTCCTTGACTTTTTCTGGTTGGTAGGTTATTAATTATTGCCTGAATTACAGAGACTGCTATTGGTCTATTCAGGGATTCAACTTCTTCCTGGTTTAGTCTTTGGAGGGTGTATGTGTCCAGGAGTTTATCCATTTCTTCTATATTTTCGAGTTTATTTGTGTAGAGGTGTTTATAGCATTCTCTGATGGTAGTTTGTATTTCTGTGGGGTCGGTGGTAATATCCCCTTTATCATTTTTTATTGCGTCTATTTGATTCTTCTCTCTTTTCTTCTTTATTAGTCTTGCTAGCGGTCTATCACTTTTGTTGATCTTTTCAAAAAACCAGCTCCCGGATTCATTGATTTTTTTGAAGGGTTTTTTGTGTCTCTATCTCCTTCAGTTCTGCTCTGATCTTAATTATTTCTTGCCTTCTGCTAGCTTTTGAATGTATTTGCTCTTGCGTTTCTAGTTCTTTTAATTGTGATGTTAGGGTATCAATTTTAGATCTTTCCTGCTTTCTCTTGTGGGCATTGAGTGCTATCAATTTCCCTCTACACACTGCTTTAAATGTGTCTCAGAGATTCTAGTATGTTGTGTCTTTGTTCTCATTAGTTTCAAAGAACATCTTTATTTCTGCCTTCATTTCGTTATGTACCAAGTAATCATTCAGGAGCAGGTTGTTCAGTTTCCATGTAGTTGAGCGGTTTTGATTGAGTTTCTCAGTCCTGAGTTCTAGTTTGATTGCACCGTGGTCTGAGAGACAGTTTGTTATAATTTCTGTTCTTTTACATTTGCTGAGGAATGCTTTACTTCCAACTATGTGGTCAATTTTGGAATAAGTGCAATGTGGTGCTGAGAAGAATGTATATACTGTTGATTTGGGGTGGAGAGTTTTGTAGATGTCTATTAGGTCCACTTGGTGCAGAGGAGTTCAATTCCTGGATATCCTTGTTAACTTTCTGTCTCGTTGATCTGTCTAATATTGACAGTGGGGTATTAAGGTCTCCCATTATTATTGTGTGGGAGTCTAAGTCTCTTTGTAAGTCTCTAAGGACTTTCTTTGTGAATCTGGGTGCTCCTGTATTGAGTGCATATATATTTAGGATAGTTAGCTCTTCTTGTTGAATTGATCCCTTTACCATTATGTAATGGCCTTCTTTGTCTCTTTCGATCTTTGATGGTTTAAAGTCTGTTTTATCAGAGACTAGGATTGCAACCCCTGCTTTTTTTTTGTTTTCCATTTGCTTGGTAGATCTTCCTCCACCCCTTTATTTTGAGCCTATGTGTGTCTCTGCATGTGAGATGGGTTTCCTGAATACCAGATTCATAAAGCAAGTCCTTAGAGACTTACAAAGAAACTTAGACTCCCATATAATAATAATGGGAGACTTTAACACCCCACTGTCAACATTAGACAGATCAACGAGACAGAAAGTTAACAAGGATATCCAGGAATTGAACTCAACTCTGCACCAAGAGGACCTAACAGACATCTACAGAACTCTTCACCCCAAATCAACAGAATATACATTCTTCTCAGCACCACATTGCACTTATTCCAAAATTGACCACATAGTTGGAAGTAAAGCACTCCTCAGCAAATGTAAAAGAACAGAAATTATAACAAACTGTCTCTCAGACCACGGTGCAATCAAACTAGAACTCAGGACTGAGAAACTCAATCAAAATCACTCAACTACATGGATACTGAACAACCTGCTCCTGAATGACTACTGGGTACATAACAAAATGAAGGCAGAAATAAAGATGTTCTTTGAAACCAATGAGAACAAAGATACAACATACCAGAATCTCTGGGACACATTTAAGGCAGTGTGCAGACGGAAATTTATAGCGCTAAATGCCCACAAGAGAAAGCAGGAAAGATCTAAAACTGACACCCTAACATCACAATTAAAAGAACTAGAGAAGCAAGAGCAAACACATTCAAAAGCTAGCAGAAGGCAAGAAATAATTAAGATCAGAGCAGAACTGAAAGAGATAGAGACACAAAAAACCCTCCAAAAAATCAATGAATCCAGGAGCTGCTTTTTTGAAAAGATCGACAAAATTGATAGACTGCTAGTAAGACTAATAAAGAAAAGAGAGAAGAATCAAATAGCTGCAATAAAAAATGATAAAGGGGATATCACCACTGATCCCACAGAAATACAAACTACCATCAGAGAATACTATAAACACCTCTACGCAAATAAACTAGAAAACCTAGAAGAAATGGATAATTTCCTGGACACTTACACTCTCCCAAGACTAAACCAGGAAGAAATTGAATCCCTGAATAGACCAATAGCAGGCTCTGAAATTGAGGCAATAATTAATCGCCTACCAACCAAAATATGTCCAGAACCAGACGGATTCACAGCCGAATTCTATCAGGGGTACAAGGAGGAGTTGGTATTATTCCTTCTGAAACTATTCCAATCAATAGAAAAAGAAGGAATCCTCCCTAACTCATTTTACGAGGCCAACATCATCCCGATACCAAAGCCTGACAGAGATACAACAAAAAAAAGAGAATTTTAGACCAATATCCCTGATGAACATCAATGCAAAAATCCTCAATAAAATACTGGCAAACAGAATCCAGCAGCACATCAAAAAGCTTATCTACCATGATCAAGTGGGCTTCATCCCTGGGATGCAAGGCTGGTTCAACATATGCAAATCAATAAACGTAATCCACCATATAAACAGAACCAAAGACAAAAACCACATGATTATCTCAATAGATGCAGAAAAGGCCTTTGACAAAATTCAACAGCCCTTCGTGCTAAAAACCCTCAATAAATTCGGTATTGATGGAATGTATCTCAAAATAATAAGAACTATTTATGACAAGCCCACAGTCAATATCATACTGAATGGGCAAAAACTGGAAGCATTCCCTTTGAAAACTGACACAAGAAAGGGATGCCCTCTCTCATCACTCCTATTCAATATAGTGTTGGAAGTTCTGGCTAGGGCAATCAGGCAAGAGAAAGAAATCAAGGGTATTCTGTTAGGAAAAGAAGAAGTCAAATTGTCCCTGTTTGCAGATGACATGATTGTATATTTAGAAAACCCCATGATCTCAGCCCAAAATATCCTTAAGCTGATAAGCAACTTCAGCAAAGTCTCAGGATACAAAATCAATGTGCAAAAATCACAAGCACTCTTATACACCAGTAACAGACAAACAGAGAGCCAAATCATGAATGAACTCCCATTCACAATAGCTTCAAACAGAATAAAATACCTAGGAATCCAAGTTACAAGGGATGTAAAGGACCTCTTCAAGGAGAACCACAAACCACTGCTCAGTGAAATAAAAGAGGACACAAACAAATGGAAGAACACACCATGCTCATGGATAGGAAGAATCAATATTGTGAAAATGGCCATACTGCCCAAGGTAATTGATAGATTCAATACCATCCCCATTAAGCTACCAATGACTTTCTTCACAGAATTGTAAAAAACTGCTTTAAAGTTCATATGGAACCAAAAAAGACCCTGCATTGCCAAGACAATCCTAAGTCAAAAGAACAAAGCTGGAGGCATCAAGCTACCTGACTTCAAACTATACTACAAGCCTACAGTAACCAAAACAGCATGGTACTGGTACCAAAACAGAGATGGAGACCAATGGAACAGAACAGAGCCCTCAGAAATAATAGCACACATCTACAGCCATTTGATCTTTGACAAACCTGACAAAAACAAGAAATGGGGAAAGGATTCCCTATTTAATAAATGGTGCTAGGAAAATTGGCTAGCCATAAGTAGAAAGCTGAAACTGAATCCTTTCCTTACTCCTTATACGAAAATTAATTCAAGATGCATTAGAGACTTAAATGTTAGACCTAAAACCATAAAATCCCTAGAAGAAAACCTACGTAATACCATTCAGGACATAGGCATGGGCAAGGACTTCATGTCTAAAACACCAAAAGCAATGGCAACAAAAGCCAAAATTGACAAATGGGATCTCATTAAACTAAAGAGCTTCTGCACAGCAGAAGAAACTACCATTAGAGTGAACAGGCAACCTACAGAATGGGAGAAAGTTTTTGCAATCTACTCATCTGACAAAGGGCTAATATCCAGAACCTACAAATAACTCAAACAAATTTACAAGAAAAAAACAAACAACCCCATCAAAAAGTGGGCAAAGGATATGAACAGACACTTCTCAAAAGAAGACATTCATACAGCCAACAGACACATGAAAAAATGCTCATCATCACTGGCCATCAGAGAAATGCAAATCAAAACCACAATGAGATACCATCTCACACCAGTTAGAATGGCAATCATTAAAAAAATCAGGAAACAACAGGTGCTGGAGAGGATGTGGAGAAATAGGAACACTTTTACACTGTTGGTGGGACTGTAAACTAGTTCAACCATTGTGGAAAACAGTGTGGCGATTCCTCAAGGATCTAAAACTAGAAATACCATTTGACCCAGCCATCCCATTACTGGGGATATACCCAGAGGATTATAAATCATGCTGCTATAAAGACACATGCACACATATGTTTATTGCAGCACTATTCACAATGGCAAAGACTTGGAATCAACCCAAATGTCCATCAGTGACAGACTGGATTAAGAAAACGTGGCACATATACACCATGGAATACTATACAGCCATAAAAAAGGATGAGTTTGTGTCCTTTGTAGGGACATGGATGCAGCTGGAAACCATCATTCTCAGCCAACTATCACAAGAACAGAAAACCAAACACACCGCATGTTCTCACTCATAGGTGGGAACTGAACAATGAGATCACTTGGACACAGGAAGGGGAACATCACACACCGGGGCCTATTGTGGGGAGCGGGGAGCGGGGAGGGATAGCATTAGGAGATATTCCTAATGTAAATGACGAGTTAATGGGTGCAGCACACCAACATGGCACATGTATACATATGTAACAAACGTGCACATTGTGCACATGTACCTTAGAACTTAAAGTGTAACAATAATAAAAAAATTAAAAAATAAAAATAATTAAGACAATTTCAAGGAGAATCAGGTCTCAGAATCTTCTCTAAATAATGAAGAATGTTATCACAAGAAAATTATGGTTTACATATACTTTCCTCTATTTGAAGCTTTGTTAAAAGTCGTTGCTTCTGAACAACTGTTAGAAAAACATTCTCATATTGACGTGAGACATTTCAACTAGTCTTATCTATTTAAAGAAGTAACTTTTAGAGGCCAACACAGGCAGATCATCTGAGGTAAGGAATTCGAGACCAGCCTGGCCAACATGGTGAAATCCCGTCTCTACTAAAAATACAAAAATTGGCTGGGCGTGGTGGTGGGCGCCTGTAATCCCAGCCACTCAGGAGGCTAAGGTAGAATTGCTTGAACCTGGGAGGCGGAGGCTGCAGTGAGCTGAGATTGCACCACTGCGCTCCAGCCTGGGCGACAAAGTGAGATTCTACCTCAAAAATTTAAACAAAAAGTAAATTTAGTTCCATCAACCTCATTTATTATTTTTCTATAATTTCTGAAATTTATTTTTGATGTTCATATATATATATATATATATATATATATATATATATATATTTCTTTTTTTGAGATGGAGTCTCACTCTGTCATCCAGGCTGGAGTGCACTGGCGTGATCTCGGCTCACTGCAACCTCCGCCTCCTGGGTTCAACCGATTCTCCTGCCTCAGCCTCCTGAGTAGCTGGGATTGCAGGTGCCCACCACCACGCCCAGCTAATTTTTGTATTTTTAGTAGAGACAGGGTTTCACTACATTGGCCAGGCTGGTCTTGAACTCCTGACCTCATGATCCACCTGCCTCGGCCTCCCAAAGTGCTGGGTATCATCCATATATTTTTCTTGGCCTTAGGTTAATTTACTTTTTTTTCTCATTATATAAGATCAAAGTTTAGATTTTTTGTTTGAATCTTTTCTTACATTCTAATATAAGCATTGATCTAGGCACTACTTTACCTGAATTCCACAAATTTTTAAACATGAAAGTTACGTTTTAATTTATTTGGAAATATTTTCTAACTTTCCTCAAGAATTTTTTTGAAACATGGATCACTAAAACTATGTTATTTAAAAAACTACAAGTATCTCGATTGTTATATTTTTAATTTTATCCCGCTAAGGATTTTAAAAATATACTTAGTACATATTCAATTACTTTAAATTAGTTATGGGTTGATTTGTGATTTATTTTGGTAAAACTTCCACATATACTTGAAAATCTTGTATATTCTGCTGCTTTGCTGTGGCGCATTCAGCAAAAGCCAATCAGCTTGACTTGGTTCATTTTGTTGTTCAGGTCCTTCCATAACTTTGAGGACTTTCTGTCTAGTTCATTTATCATTTACTCAGAGAGGAGTGTTGGAGTATCAAAATATGATGGTAGATTTGACTATTTGTCCTTTCAGTTCTATCAGATGATGTTTTGTGTATTTTGAAGCTCTGCTTTTAGGTGAATTAACAGTTGTTAGGATTATTATGTCTTATTTGTTAAGTGACTATTTTTTTATCATTGCATAATGTCCCTATTTATCCCTGGCAATTTTCCTTCTTATAAAGTCAAAAAATTAAGTAATATAGTCACTGTAGCTTACTTTTTAATTTTTAATTTTATTCTCTAAAATATCAAATACTAAAATTCTTTTCTTTTCTTTTGGTGTCCAGTTCTATGGGTTTTAACCCATGTGTTAATTCATGGAACCAAAATTACTATCATAATACAATTTCATCACATTCCTCCCCCAAAACACCCCCTCCACCTGCTATTACAGTCAATCCCATCCCTCCACCACTAACTCTAGTATCCACTCATTTGCACACCATCATTTCAGTTTTCTCTTTCAAGAAGGTCACATAAACAGAATAATAGAAGTCAGGCATGTTTGGCACTTGTTCTTGTGGGGCAGTCGGGATTCTGGAATACTTTGGCTTTTGGGGTAGTCAGGCTTGTGGAGCAGTTGTGTTTCTGGTGTACTAGGCCTTGTGTGGTAGCCCGCTTGTGGGGCAGTTTGGCTTTTGGGGCATTCAGGCTTTTGGTGCACTAGGGCTTTTGGGGTAGTCAGTATCGTCGGGCACTCAGGCTTGTGGGCCAGTCCGGCTTGTAGGGCACTCAGGCCTGTGGAAAAGTGAGGCTTC
Organism: Theropithecus gelada; assembly: GCF_003255815.1. Lineage (NCBI taxonomy): Eukaryota > Metazoa > Chordata > Mammalia > Primates > Cercopithecidae > Theropithecus > Theropithecus gelada. The sequence continues at coordinate 147,109,020 of NC_037689.1, read as the reverse complement.
TGGAGCACTAGGACTTGTGGTGCAGTCAAGCTTCTGGGACAGTTGGGCTTGTGGGGCAGTTGGCTTGTGGGACAGTTGGGCTTGTGGGGCAGTTGGCTTGTGGGACACTCCGGCTTGTGGGGCAGTCAGGTTTGTGGAGCACTCAGGCTTTTGGAGCACTAGGGCTTGTGGGGCAGTTGGGATCGTTTGGCAGTTGGGATTCTGGAGAACTAGCGTTTGTAGGGCACCTGGGCTTATGGGGCAGTCAGGCTTGTGAAGCAGAGGTTTGTGGGGCTTTCAGGCTTGTGGGGCATTCAAGCTTTTGGGGCAGTTGGGCTTCTGGAGGACTCAGGCTTGTGGGGAACTAAGGCTTGTGGAGCACTCAGGCTTGTCAGGCTGTCACGTTTATGGGGCAGTCAGGCTTGATGGTCAGTCAGGCTTTCAGGACAGCTGGCATGTGATGCAGTCAGGCCTGTGGGGCAGTCAGGTTTGTAAGCAGTTGGCTTGTGGGGCAATGGGGCTTGTGGGAAGTTGTGATTCTGGAGAACTAGGGCATGTGTGGCAGTTGGGCATGTGGGGCACTCGTTCTGCTCTTTTGCCTTCCTTTTTGTCTTTTCATATCAGTTTTGAAAGCATCTATTTTCATTTTTTTCTGGCTTTCTTCTTGTTTCCTCAGCCATGTCCTGTCTATTGATGAGTTAATCAAAGTCATTCTTCATTTTTGTAACAGTGGGGATTTTGGGGTTCTTTTTTTTTTTTTCTTTTGAGAAAGGGTCTCACTTTTTCACCCAGGCTGAGTGCAGTGGCACTGAGTGTGAGTCACAGCTCACTGCAGCCTTGACCTCACTGGCTCAAGTGATCCTCCCACCTCAGCCTCCCAAGTAGCTGGGACTACAAGCATGCACCACTCTGCCCAGCTAATTTTTGAATTTTCGTAGAGATAGAGTCTTGCAACTTTACCCAGACTGGTCTCAAACTCCGGATGTAAGCAATCCTCCTGCAATCCTCCCGCCTTGGCCTCCCAAAGTGCGAGGATGAACAGGCATGGGCCACTGTACCTGCCCTGGTTTCATTTTTTTCTAATAAAACATTTTTATTTTGGTAAAATACACGTAAAATTGACCCTGCTAACCATTTTAAAAGTATACTTCAGTGGTATTAAGCACATTCATATTTTTATGCAACCATTACCACCGTTCATCTCAAGAACTTGTTTCCTGTGGCAAAAGTGAAACACTCCACCCACTAAACATTAGCTCCCCATTCCCTCTTATCCCAAAGCCCTGACAACTACCTTTCTTCTGTCTGTATGAATTTGACCATTCTAAGTACTTCATGTAAGTAGAATCATAAAGTAATTCCTTTTTTTGTGACTAAATTATTTCACTTAGCCTAATGTCCTCAAGGTTCATCCATGTTGTATACTATTCCACAATTACCTACCTTTTTAAGGATGAATAATATCACATTGTATGTATATATTACATTTTTCTTATTCATTCATTTATCAATGAATTCCTGGAAAATCTTTCTCATAGATCTCTTCCTGTCCACACCTCATGTGCAGTTCTCATATGTGGGCTGACTGTGACTCCAGGCTTGGAGGTACCAGAGGAAAACATGGTACAGGAATTTTCACTACCATATTGATCTTACTTCAAGTCTGGTTTCTTTCCCCAATGCTCTTGTTACTATTTACTTTTTAGAAACCTAACCATTTTGTTTTAGAACAGAGTTGGATTTACAGAAAAACTGCATAAATAGGACTCAGGGTTTTCTTCACAAAATGGGTGGAACAATAGAATCTATCTCAAAGGGGAGTGGTGAGGATTAAATTGGATGTTTGCAAACCATTGAGAACAGGCCTTGAGACCTAAGAAGCACTTAAGCAGGCTTGTCCATGATGATCCTTCTCAGCAGTGTCCTAATCTGAAATTCCCTGGAGTGGGAGATGGAAGGGATGGATAGGTGTGTCAGGGTCCCCAAAATGAAATGGGGGACCCCAAACCACTGAATCAGGTCCAGTAGCTCACTAGGAGAGCTCATAGGACTCATGATATAGTCCTACCCATGACTACAACTTATTACAGTGAAAGGATACCAAGCACAATCAGCAAAGGGAAAGGGTGCACAGGGAGAAGTGCAGGAGACCAGACACAGGTTTCCAGAGTCATCTCATCTCCCAGTAGGGTCACACAGAATGCACTTAATTCCCCCACAACAAGGTGTGACCACACATGTAAAATGCTGCCAACCAGTGGAACTCACCCATGAGTTGGACTTGGCACTGGTCACACAAGTAGTTCTTCCTAGGATGAACCAAAATTCCAGACTCCCAGGAGGAAAGCAGTGTGAAGCTTTTTGTTTGCATAAGCAGCTTGGGTATAGTGAGCCACTGTGATCAGTTCTGAGAAAGGTAGAATCCCTTCCAAATCCAAGTCCTCAGAATCCAGCCAATGGACAACATTGAAAGCAGCAGGCTTTGCCAAAGATAGCAGCGAGGCCTGCTGTGTGAACTCTTTTCTTCACAGTGCACCCCACTGGCCAAGGCATATTATAGGAAAATTATCACAGGACCTGACACAACAGGGTGAAACCAAGCTGCATATAGATGTCACTTGTGCCAGTTAGGGGTCCTGTACTGAACCAGTTAACACAAACCCCATTAACCAAAGAGGTGTATCTTAGACAGCCACGTGGCTTCCCTCTTAAATTTCAGCACTTTTTCTTTATACTTGGCCAATTCAATCAATTGGGGCATCAATTCAGATAAAACACAGCTCTGGACAGGAAGTTTGAGTTGACCTGAAAGCCATCCAGGGCTGAGGCAGTGTCATGACAGGCAGGGCACATAAGCTGTACAATACCCGAGCATACACATGGTCTCCCTGCAAAATTAGAGTGTACTATAGTTTGGGCAACACAAAAGGATGTACCCAAGTAAGGCAGCACAGGTTAACAGTGCCACACTGTGGCCTCCCACTGTAGCACCTCCTGCCAGCCACAGGTTTTCCAGTACAGGCTATATAATCCAGTTCCATCCTTGGTTTCCTTTGCAGATAGTTTGACTTGTGCATGACAGGTCCATAGGATACCAGGAGGTGCTCTGAAGGGAACATGGAGAAGCTGGGGCCACCCCCTCTGTCCCCTAGTCAGTGGGGTCAGGTGTGGTCTCAGGCATGGCCATGATTTTGGATACACAAAACTTGCAGAAGCTTGCAAAGGCAGCATGGGGTGTTTTCCTTCAGCAAGAGGAGAAAGCTTTCAGGATCAGTTCTGAAACACCAAGACCACAATGCCTTCATGCCTTCTCCCACACCTCTCCAGATGTCTCATTCTCTTTTTACTCCATTCTTATAAAATCAGCATGGTCCACTCAACAATAAAAGCTTTATATTGCTTCAATCATCTCTTACCCTCCCCCTGGCCTTCTTGCCTGGCAGGGCTATATTAAAGACAGATGAAACTGTTTTTACAGAAAAACACTGTCATACAGCATCATGAGAACAGAAAGATCCATCATGTTTAGGAAGCAGTCTAGAAGAAATCCTGCATTTCCAAAAGATTCCAAAATGGGTTTACTTCTTTTTATCCTGCTCATTTATGCAGTGAGCAGTGTAGAACAAAAATTTAAAAAATAATAATCCCTCCCTGGGCACAGCTGCATTTGATAATCCTACTGACTGACTTGCAGGCCAGAAGCGAGGAAAGAAAGTAGCCCGACTGTCTGTCCACTTTACCAAACTGAAACTAATGTGGATCATTGGACACAAGTCACCAGCAGTGGACATCACAGAGAGAAGGTCTAAGACTGATCTGCCACAATTGGGCAGAGGGATCACAATCCCTGTTGGGTGCCCTCCATCAATGTGCAGCTTTTGACAGGCATTACCAGTAAAAAATGCCACCTGTCTACATCAAAAATACAGTGTTCATGAGTAGCTCCACTCTAGTTGGCCCCACAAGAGAACAATCCCCTCATCATGGGCATCTGCAAGAGATGCAGACAGTCCAGGACAGCATCTAGGTTGTGACAGTTTCAGACTCCAGAGAGGGGTGTTCAAAACCTACCAGGATCACAGGGTCAAAGACCCCTCCAGTGCATCAAGCTATGCCTGCTTTCTGTTCAGCACAGCTTGACATGAGTCTGAAACAGTCCAGAGTGCACATTTTTGGGTTTTAGCTTAGAGTCAAGACAAGCCTATTGTAATTTGTGACTTCTGGGTTCCAAAACAGTCAGAGTTTTCTACAGCAGCAGGAAAGCTGAGATACTTCAAGACCAGACAACAGCAGCATTCCACGTCCTGGTGAGAAGCTTGCCTGGTGTGCTTTTCTAAGGCCTTCTGGCCTTGTCAGTTTAACAGTCCAAACAGACCCCCTAAAATCATACACCTCAGCTCAGACAACCATCAACCTCTAAGTGTAAGACATCCAAGTTCAGCAGAGTTCATTGCACACTCTGCAGGATTAGGGGGTTGATCAAGAAAAATGCTATGACCAACCAGGGGCAGTACCACACAAACAGCTTTATTGGGTGGTGCTTGGATAGGATGGCAGGAGCGGGGACATCCTCAGAGAAAAAGACTATCTAGAGTTTATGGGTGTGGGATCACCATCAAATGGGGAGGAAGGCAAGAGAACTGCTGAGGGAGATAGAAATTGGAGAAGGAGCTTATGGGTCTAAGTGAGGCGTCTCAGCAGCTAGACAGTATGTTTTGGGGGTCTTCTAACCACAAGGCTCCATCTTATCTATGGTTAGCAGATGTGGGGTGAGGTTTGCCAGGGTATGAAAGCCAGGAAGGCCTCCAATGCCTAACAATCTTCTTGGCTGAGCTATGTTGAAAACAATTTAGAAGTACGCAAATCTGAGTTTTATGCTGGTGGACTTCTGAGCCCTCAGTGTGGAGGAGAAAAACAATAGAGAAATGTCAGTGGTGTTGCAGGAGAGCTGAATTGCTGCAATGCTCTTTGATATCAACATCCCAAGTCTAAACAACAAGCAAGGCTTTCCTCCAACCTAGGGCCTATACACACAGGTCACCTTTGGTGCTTTTATAGAACACAAGCTGAAAACTTCCTTTAAAATCTCTGAAGATGTATCGCTACCTGGAGACTGCCTCTCTTTTCCATATGGACTTCCTTTTTCCAGGGATCCCAAGTGGCAAGAATTATCACCTACAGAAGCTCTATGTCCTATACTTGAGTTTAACATATACACACACACACACACACAATGTGTGTGTGTTCAGGCATTAGATATTAATTCAGAATAATTTTAACACAATTCCTCACAAACGTTGCTACGAAAGGCTTTTAAGATACTGTAGAAAAGAAAACCAGCGTATTTTACTCTGAGCAGTAAATTAGGATAAATTAATCAGGATAAATTAATTAGATAAATTAATTAACTAATTTTTAAAAATGTGCATGGCCGGGCGCGGTGGCTCACGCCTGTAATCCCAGCATTTTGGGAGGCCGAGGCGGGCAGACCACGAGGTCAAGAGATTGAGACCATTCTGCCCAACCCCATCTGGTGAAACCCCGTCTCTACTAAAAATACAAAAATTAGCTGGGCATGCTGGTGCGTGCCTGTAATCCCAGCTACTCAGGAGGCTGAGGCAGGAGAATCACTTGAACCCGGAAGGCAGAGGTTGCAGTGAGCCAAGATCACACCACTGCATTCCAGCATGGCTACAGAGAGAGACTCCGTCTAAAAAAAAAAAAAAAAGAAAGAAAGAAAAAAGAAAAAAATAAAAGCAAATTATGAGCATCTAGGTGTCCCTGTCTATAGCAAGAGTGGAAAGATGGCTGATAAGCAAACCAAGCAAAGCCTCCTTTAGAAAGACTCATTAACTCAGGGGCCTGTGTGAAACGAACTTCAAGGGATGCCACTGTTGTGGACTAGCCTCCTTCCCTAAGCCCCAGCTGACCAGACCCAACCAGAATGGGGTCACTTGTACTGAATGCCACATAATTATACTGAACTTTCAAAGGGGCCAATTAAAAAAAAATACAAAAATACTCAGAAGATTCAGTCAACCTGAGTCAGTGTTACAAGCATGTCCCCTAATCTTTAACTCTAGAAGGAAAGTAACTTTGAAATGATTGTGTTGGTCAGTTTTGTACTGCTATAAAAGAATACCTGAGGCTGGGTAATTTGTCAAGAAAAGAGGTTCATTTTGACTCCCAGTTCTGCAGGCTGTACAGGAAGCATGGTGTCATCATAGCCTTTTTGTGAGGGCTCAGGAAGCTTCCATTCATGGCAGAAGGCAAAGGAGGAGCTGGCATATCACATGGTGAGTGAGAGAGCAAGCAAGAAAAGGAGGAGCTGCCAGGCTCTTTTAAACAACCAGATCTCATATGAACTCACAGAGAGAGAGAACTCACTCATTATTGTGAGGACAGCAGCCAGTTATTCATAAAGGACCCACCCCCATGACCCAAACACCTCTCCCACTAGGCCCACCTCCAACATTGGAGGTCACATTTCAACATGATATTTGAAGGGCACAAAGTACCTAAGCTGTTTCATTCTGCCCATGTCCCCCCCACAAGTCTCACATCCTTTTCACACTGCAAAATACAAGCATCCCTTCCCAATAGTCCCCCAAAAGTCTCAACTCATTTCAGCATCAACTCAAAATTCCAAAATCTGAGACTCAAGGCACGTTTCTTCCAACTATGAGCCTGTAAGATAAAAAAACAAGTTATTTACTTACAAGATACAATGGTGATCTAGGCATTGGGTAAATACTCCAATTCCAAAAGAGATAAATCAGCCAAAAGAAAGGGGCAACAGGTACCACACAAGTCTGACACCCAGCAGGGCTGTCATTAAATCTTAGAGCTCAAAACGAATCTCCTTTGTCTCCATATTCTGCAACCAGGTCACAGTGAGGGAAGGGGTGGGATGCCAAGGCCTTGTGCATACCCATCCCTGTGGCTTTGCAGTTGCAGCTCCCATGGCTGCTCTCAGCGGTTGGAGGTGAGTGCCGGTTGCTTTTCCAGGTTCAGAGTACAAGCTGCTGGTGGCTCTATCATTCTCAGCTGCCTTCCTACAATCCCACTCAGCAGTACCTTGATGAGGACTCTGTGCAGGGGCTCCAACCCCGCATTTTCCATGAGCACTGTTCTAGTAGAGTCTCTCTGTAGGAGCTCTACCCTTGTGGCAGGCTTTTCCCTGGCAACCCAGGCTTTTCAACACACACATCCTCTGAAATCTAGGTGGAAGCTGTCAAGCCTCTTTCACTCTTGCATTCTGTTCTCCTGCAGACATAACACCATGGGGAAGCCACCAAGTCTTATAGCTTGTGTCCTCCAAGGCAGTGGCCTGAACTGTACCTGGGACACTTTTAGCCATGGGTGGAGCTAGACCAGCCAGGTGCAGGGAGCAGCGTCCAAAGGCTACAAAGAGCAGTAGGGCCCCCAGCTTGGACCCCAGAACCATTCTTACCCACTAGGCTTCTGGGTCTGGGATGGGAGGGGCCTAGATTCTGAAATGCCTTCAAGGGCTTTTTCCCATTGTCTTAGATAGGAGCACTTAGCTCCCTTTTAGTCATGCAAATCTCTCTAGCAAGAGGTTCCTCAGCATACTGCTTGATTTCTTCTCCAAAAATGCTCTTTTGTTTCCTACAATATGGTCAGGCTGCAAGTTTTCCAAACTCTTATGCTCTGCTTCTCTTTTAATTATAAATTCCAATTTTAAGTCTTTCCTTTTCTCCTACATCTGAGATAGGTTGTCAGAAGCAGGCATGCAACATCTTGTATACTTCGCTGCTTAGAAATATCCCTTTGGCCAGATACACTAATTTATCACCCTTAAGTTCAAACTTCCACAGATCTCTAGAGCATGGACCCAATGCAGCCAAGTTCTAAGATATAACAAGGATGACTTGCCAGTAAATTCCTCATTTCCATCTGAGACCTCATCAGCCTGGCCTTCATTGTCCATATTTCTGTCAGCAATTTGGTCAAAACCACTTAACAAGTCTCCAATAAGTTTGAAACATTCCTGCATCTTCCTTTTTCTGAGATCTCCAAACTCTTCCAACCTCTGCCCATTACCCAGTTCCAAAGCTGCTTTCACATCTTCAGATATCTTTATAGCATCACCCAACTCCTGTACCAATTTTATATGTTAGTCAGTTTTGCATTGCTATAAAGGAATACCCGAGGCTAGGTAATTTATAAAGAAAAACGTTTATTTTGGGTCATGGTTCTTCAGGGTGTACAGGAGGCATGGCACCGGTATCTGCTTCTGGTAAGGGTTCAGGAAGCTTCCAGTCATGGCAGAAGGCAAACGGGTAATCAGCATATCACATGGCAAGAGAGAGAACAAGGAGCTGCCAGGCTTTTTTAAGCAACCAGATTAATGTGAACTTAGAGAGTGAGAATGTAAGGTTAGCCAAGAGAAAGGACAAGAGAGACAGAGAGCCCCAAGTTCAGGCAAGCCTTTATTAACCTGCCAGCTGCCCCCATAACAGTCAAGGAAAGCAGCTCCAAGCTTACAGAATGAGGGAGTTACATTGGGGCAGGGAGTTTGAGGGAGTCCTTTGGTATGGCTGCATCCCGGGGTTGTTTGCTGGTTAATTCTGCCACATAATCACCTTGTGATGTTTATGGTACTGGAGGGTGCAGGTAAAGTTTGTTTATGCTTCCCACAACCTCCCCCTGTTCAGTCTGGATGGTTTGTAATTGGGGTTTGCTTTATCGCTCAAGGCCTGATAGGTAGTCTATCAGGCTGGCTTCACTGCGGTGCCTAGATAAGGACTTAGAAATGTAAAAAGGTTTGGGGAAAGGGTAGGCAGCACAGAGAGGTTTGGGGGGAGTGTTGGCAGTACCAAGAAGCTTTTTGCGGTGGTTTGTACCTAACAAAGAACTCACTCATTACCACAAGGACAGCACCAAACCATTTATGAGAGATTCACCTCTATGACCCAAACCCCTCCCACTAAACCCACCTCCAACACTGAAGGTCACATTTCAACATGAGATTTGGAGGGACAAAACAGCCAAACCATATCAATGACTAATATGCCCTTTGTTTTCTGTTTTTGCTTTCTTCAGCCATTTTCTGCTTAAAAAGTCAAGTTCTGCTCAGATCATTGGAACACTCACTGTACTTGAGTAAGGTTGTAAGTCTGACAGTCTGACCATGTGGGCCTATTCTGGCCCTGTTGCTTCCTCACTGCGGAACCTGCACCATGGCTCAACCCCTCTATGGCCTAGCTTGGCTCATTGGAGAAATGTGCTCATTCCTAATACCCACTCAACAGATGGGTGTGCACAGTAAATGACACAGATTAGCAGAGCACTTAGCACAACTCATTGACTATGAGTTGTCCAGGTCACTGGCGTTTTGAACAAAGAATTGAACAAAATGCACAAAGTAGCAGAGGAATGAAATGTAGCAACAAAGCAGTGAAAGCAGGAATTCAGTAAAGTGAGAAAGCCCTCTGCAGGGTGGGAGTAGGTTTGAGCAAGTGGCTCAAGGGCCCAGTTACAAAGTTTTCTGGGCTTTAAGTACCCCATTTGAGGTTCTTAATGATTATTCCTTATCTGAAGGATTTGGCCTGTGGCTAATTAAAGGCTGAAGTGAACTGGCACCCTATGCAGATGAAGGGATGGTCCCTGCTTGGCCCACGGTCAACAAGGCACTCTACCCTCCCTTTCCATCTGAGATGTGGTGGAAGAGGGATGGTTGTAGGGAGAGTAGCCTCTGATCCTTTGTTACTCAGCATGGTTTTTATCTTTTGGTTTAGCTTTAGGAAGTTTGTGTTAATTGGCCTTAGGTTTCCTGCCCCCAGACTCAGGTATTTTCCTTTTGATCCAGCTTTGGGAAGTCAGAGTGAATTGGCCTTAGATTTCCTACCCCCAGACCCTAGTGTTTTCTCTTTTAGGAAGTCAGCACAGATTGGCCTTAAGTTCCCTGTTTCTAGACCCTATTTTTCTGTCTCAATAGGAGCTCACAATAATTGCCCTATTATCACTGTTCTAATGTAGAACCATGTCCAAGGATGCTAAACTCCACTGAGCTGGTGACATAGAACTTTCTTCATCCAACTTGTATTGAGGGCTACATTTGCACTGCGGTCTTGGCCATCCTCATGGGCCTCTTAGTCCAGAGGGGAGACAGCCCATCAACATGCCCAACCTCACAGGAGTTCAGGATCCACCCAACCAATGGTGGAGAGCTGTGCTGGGCCAGCCCCTGGGAATAAGCTTTGCCAGCTGACCTCATGGAGTGACCTGGACCCTGACAAGCTGAGTGACTTCTGGGTTGAAAAGGGCGTTCCCATAGGGGAAGAAGCACAAGCACCCTCACCAGCAAGGAAGTTCAGTGTGCTCAGAAAACAGCACCAGACGGAACCAGAGGTTGAGAGTTGTCTTACCCAGGACCCAGCATCAAGCAAATGCTGAGTGAAGGAGGGTTAAGGGTGGGTGGCATGGTGGATGCCTGAGTGTGTGAGAAAGAGGAGCCCAGTGGCTAACGAGGCTGGGAAAGGAAGGCCTTGGAGGTGTGAGGAGGTGGTGCCTAAGCAACTGACAAGATCCGAGCCACAGTTTAGAAAGACTCCTCTGGAGTGGGATGAACCAACTGCAGGGACAGATCAGCCCGGGAGAGATCAGCAAGGAAGAAGATCCTGAGAGGCCAGGGGGAGGATGAGGAGAGCCTGGGGGATCATGTGACAGGCAAGGCCTACACAGCGAGTCTTGGCCTGTGGCTGGCCTCATGCCTTGGGGCCCCACTGTCAAGAGCTCAGCACTGTTCTTGATTGCTGCACAGCTACAAAGCTGCAGTGAGTCAGCACTGAGACCGCCTTCCACAGGGCCACTGGTCTTCATACCATAGTCAGTTGTGCTCTGCTTGGGTCGCCTGACCATGATGTTTTCATTCATAAAGCAGCAACACAGAGGGTCCATTGGAGCATGGAAGAGAAGACCAACCATTTTCCTCAAAGGGGCTTGCAGGTGGCAGGTATCTCATAAAGAATGTCCGAATGGTTGCTGAAGGTTGCAGAGCTGATCTTTGGGGACTGAGCAGGCTTAGCTGGAGGAGGTTGGTTTTCCCACTATGCCTCTTCTTGTCTAGACTTAAGTCAGTGCCCTCAATATTCCCTCCAGGGGACAAGAGGAGCTTGATGTCTTAGACTCGTAATCCCAGTGGACATTCTGTGACTTAAAACAAAGGAGAATGGTAGCTAATGGTCCTATAGAAGCCACATGACATAGTGTGACTAAATCAAATCAATACCAGCTCTTGGCTGAATGCCACTGTGTAGTTTCCCTAGCCATTTTCTTCATGATCGTTCCCCTCCCACCCAATGGCTAAAAGCCTTTATATAAGTAATCAGCAGAGTTCATAAGTTCGCAAAAGCCACAACACAATGTCATTCTCAGTCTTAAGAATTCCCCTATGAAAAAGCACTTAGGTATGTAAGTGAAAGATGCCAGCTGTGTAACTGAATACTCAAGGATCCTTATTCAGTGATGTCACCAAAGGCCTCTATTTTAATATTTAGCCTCAGAGTGCATGTGCCTACAGGTTACACTGAGTCCTTGAACAAAACCTTTGTAAACCTGTTTAAAAAGCTTGATGACCACGAATCAAGCCTGTATCCAGGCATGGGGGGCACCATGAAGGATTAGAGAGCCCTGACATTGAAAAGCACCTTGGAAGAGCCTCTTCCAACCCTCTTCGCACTCAGGGCCGATCCTGAGTGGGCAAAGGGTGCTACTCAGTGGGACAAGGACCCAGGGTCCTTTCAGCCTGGGGCCTTTCCACTGTACCACTCTGTCTCCCTATACAGAGTGAATATTAAGAACAAAGTTGTCTTTAATGGCTAGAGAAAATGTATTACCAGAAAGACTGTTGTATCCTCTCATCTGGGGTTGAAGATGACTTTCATTTGGGTTTTCTCCCTCCTCCTGCCCACCCCAACACACACTCATACGCTCATCTGTTTTCAAATACACAATGATGGCACTTTTGTGCTGGATTACTTTAATCAGGTCTAACTAGACAAGCAGGAACTTTTCTTAGGCTAGTTTGTGTAAAGCAGGCCTCAGAAATGAACATGTCTTGAGCAATGAAAACAGTATTTATGGGAAAAAACAGAAACTAAAGGTAATCTCCTGTTGTGATCTGCAAGAGGGTGAGATGCAAGGGCAAGCAGAGCTCCACAGGGGACTCCAAAGCACAGCTGAGGATGTGGCCATCCAACCACAAATGGTGCTCTGGGTAACACAGTGGTAAAGGAGTGAGGGGAGTGCTCCCACCACGCTCAGGCACAGCACCTCTGGGGACAACTCGACCAAATGGAATAAGGAACGCTTTATCTGGGCCCACTAGAGCAGATCCAACCAATCATTAGGAGTACTTGGAAGAGACCAAAGCAGGAAGGAGATGGGGAGGACTGGAAAAGAGGGGTGCTACCACACAGATCAGGTCAAACAGCCTACTAGGGACCACCATCTCCTAGAAGGAAGTCACCTGTGAGGAGTCCATCTGACTCAGGCAGTCCTGGTGAAACCCAAGCTAGGGCTAACTAGGGGCTGGCTCTTGAGCAAACCAGAGGCCAGCAAATGGCCTCCCCTGTCTTCATGGTTGGGAGTGACCATAAACCCATGGTTTCTCAGCTTATCTGGGGCCTGGTCCTATGACACAATGTGACTTTCAGAAGATGGGAGACTTTTCTGGGAACTTGAACCACGCCTGTTTATACTTTTAGAAAAGGGAGAAGCTGAAGGCAATGCCACCTGTCTACTCCCCCAACACCTGGCCAGCGTCCCCTCTCCAGATTGGCTGAGAGCCACCTTTGTGACATCATGTGACAAATACAGCAGATGGTGAGTTAAGTCACTGGTTGCCCTGATACCGAGACTCTAGAATTTTGTGGACAGTATTTATTGGGCACGCCTACTCTGACTGAAGGCATTTTGGACTTGCTAGGACAGTGATAAGGGTCTTGGGTACAAAATGCTCCTGATTCTGGTGTAGCTCCATGGCGAGTCAGAACACCGAACAGGAATATGAAGACAAGCTGGCCCCATCTGTTGGTGGAGAGCCAACAAGCGGGGACCCATTTAGTTCTTCACCTGATCCAAATCCAGATTCCAGCGAGGTTTTGGACAGACACGAGGACCACGCCGTGAGCCAAGATCCAGGCTCCCAAGATAACTCACCACCAGAAGACCGAAACCAATGCGTGGTCAACACGGAAGACAACCAGAACCTTTTTAGGCTCTCCTTCCCAAGAAAGCTTTGGATGATCGTGGAGGAAGAAACATTCAAGTCTGTGAGCTGGAACGATGATGGAGACGCCGTGATCATCGAGAAGGATCTCTTCCAGAGGGAAGTTCTTCAACGGAGAGGTGCAGAGAGGATCTTCGAAACAGACAGCTTGAAGAGTTTCATTCGCCAACTGAACCTCTATGGATTCTGCAAAACACGCCCAAGCAACTCTCCAGGAAACAAGAAAATGATGGTAAAGTAGAAAGCATTTCTGTAATTTCTGTGATCCCTTTTCTCTCCTTCTCAAACATACCTTCATAGGACACCAATATAAATAATACACTGTAAGAGCTTAAGTGTCAAAGATAGCATTTTAAAATGTAAAATATTGTTTATTGAAAGATGAAAAGTACAGAACTTAAAAAGTATGGATTTTGATATTAAACTACAATCCCCTTAGAGATAATATCAGCATCATATTATGCGGACATACATATTACCTCTAAGGGGGTTGCAGTTTAATGTCAAAATCCATGCTATTTATATATTACTGCCTTGACCTATGAATTGTTTATCTCCAGTCAGGTCATGAGGTAGGGCATAACCACACTTGCTGCCACTTAAAGCATTCTTTTCTCCATTGCAGAACAAAATCGTAATTTTGAGAGGTGGGAAAGGAATAATTTATTCCGGAACAACTAACATGTTTCATTTTGTTTCAGATCTACCACAACTCCAATTTTCAGAGAGACAAGCCCAGGCTCCTGGAGAATATCCAGAGAAAAGATGACCTCAGAAACACGGCTCAGCAAGCAACCTGTGTCCCAACTCCAAAGAGAAAGAAGCTGGTAGCTACAAGACGCTCCCTACGTATCCATCACATCAATGCCAAGAAAGAAGCCATCAAAATGTGTCAGCGGGGAGCCCCCAATGTTCAGGGACCCAGTGGCACTCAGTCCTTCATGTTCTCTGGCATGTGGTCCAAGAACAGTATCACTGGGCATCCCCTGGGAAACAGGCCCCCTCAGGAACCAAATGGCCCAAGTTGGGAGGGCACCTCTGGGAATGTCACATTTGCATCTTCGGCTACTGCCTGGATGGAAGGCATAGGGCAAGTGCCTAGTAGCCCGGTTTACTCAGATAATGGTAGTGTATTGTCTTTGTGCAATATCTGTTACTCCATTCTGTTGGCCACCCTCTCAGTCATGTCTCCAAATGAGCCCTCTGACAATGACGAGGAGCAGGAAGGCTCCTCAGATTACAAGTGTAAACTCTGTGAACAGTTCAGAAACAATGCAAGTCCGTGAACTCACAGGCCACTAATGACCGATAAAAGTTGCCATTTGCAAATGAGAAACACATTTTTGGTCTTAATAAAGAAAAACAAAATTCCATGGAAATAAATAATAAACAATTTAAATGAGACCTGTTGTCTGTGTTCTTTTTAACTTTCTATATTATACACATCTCATTGGCACAAGCCAGGGGAGGCTGGAAATCCTGTCCAAGACAGGCTTTGGTTCCCATTGTCCTCGTTTATTTGGAGAAGCAGCATTTTTGCACACTCAGCAAAGGATATTGCTAGAAGTGTCGAGACCAAGCCCAGGAAGACCTGGTCCCCTGAGATTGGCCTGCTAGTCAGGAGAAAGAATAGACTCACGCCTGATTCTGGCAGTATCTTCCTGTATCTTCAAACAGGAGATTGTTTCCTCATGGGTCCCTCCCAATGTTGCCAGGAAGTGTCTGATCAGCAGCTCAGCACCCCTAGCCTAGCATCCAGGGGCCTCCAAAGAGGTCCACTTGAAAGTCAGGCCACCCCATCTGCCATGGGATGTACGACCACCATGACATCCTGGCTCAGAAGAGAAGGGCCACTGCAGTCAATACCTGGGGGGAAATGCCCATCATCCTCAAAGATAACAACTAGAAACTTTGCTAAATCACCAAAAAAAAAAAAAAAAATTACTACAAAATAAAACAACACTACTGATCACATTTCCAAGTTAACCTCACTCTACCAGAGCTGTATTTTGGATGTATTGCTAGGATAGGAAGTAGCTATGTGATGCAGGTGACACACATGCTTCAGAAACCGACAGACACTTTCACAACAGAGTGAGAGTAACCTGAAAAGACAGACAGCTGCTCTAAGCCTGATGTCCTCTTCATCCTGGATGAGTCGGTTGATTAATGGCTAGTCACTACCAGGCAAACATTCAGCGCCAGGTCTCAGACTTTCTGCAATGTCTCCTGGATGCTAGTTATACATTTGATGAGTTTTGACCAGAACAAATCAGGGGAAAACATAGAACGAAGTCTCAAACACTAACCAGTCATCTACAACACATTTATTTACACAATCCAGAAACTAGCAGGACCAAAATTAGCAACAGTGCCGAGACATTTACTGGCAGCTCTTCCTTCTACCCAAAGGTCAAAGTACTTGAGACATTGCCTGTGTGTCTAAGAAGGCATCACACCAGGAAAGCCCCTCCCCCTACTTCCTTCATCTGAGAAAAGAAACCTGTTTACATGCACAGTGCTTAGTGGGTGGGACTCTCCAAAGCAGTGGAAATTCAGATTTAACCTAATGTATATAGGTCTGCGTCATGATGGTGAATTGAAGGTGTCATGATTTAGCTGGTTTCTCTGGAACATTCCTCTCAGGAGCCCACACTTGTCACACTTCATGCCCCGAAGGGATCAGGTGCTCTGGGATGTCTACCTGGAATACATCTTTGCCTCCTTTCCTAGGTATGGGCTCCAGTAACCACCTGGGGTTTGAAATCACAGTCAGGTACTTCTGCTTCAGGTTGGTCAGTACAGCTTGATTCTCTAGCTCCACAACCTCATCGGGAGTTAAGTCTTCCGGGCATTGCAAAGTTTCCCCAATGTCAATGAGTCCTGTACACAAAGAGAGATACATATGAATGCCTTTCACTTCCATAGCCCAAGGCCTGCCCATGTGACAACACGGTTACTCAAAGTTACGATCAGAGAGTAAGGTGGCATCAGCAAAATGACAAGAAGGGAGTCAAGTCCTTCTTCCACTGCTTTGATAACGAGCCAAACTCTGGGAGAGGCGGGGGAGGGCTCCAGAAAGGCAGAGGAGAGGGCCTTGTCCTCGATGAAGCCACACAAGTAAGAGGCAGGTCCAAGCCAGACTTCCGAGGGCAGCGGTTGCAGATTGGAAGGGCACCAGCCACTGCCTGGGAAGCTACAGGTGATGCCTGAGCAGGTCACCAGGGGATAGATGCTGTTGTCAGGCCTCAGTCACCTAGAGGTTAGGGGACTTGCCCAGGGTGCTGTGAGTGGTGGGGCTGGGGCAGGCTCGTGAAGTCAGGCAGGCAGCCCAACTCTAGAGGCCACCTGACCCATTCGGCAGGCTGGGCTGCTTTTCATGGTCTCTGCCACACATGTGCACTCACACATGTATGCATACACACACATACACACACAGCCAAACACCATAAGCACCACGTGTACATGGACCTGATCTGGTTTCTCACTGAGATCAGAAACAGGAACTGAGGCTCAGAGTGGAGAAATGATTTACCAGAGCTCACGGAAGCTAGGCCTGCCAACCCCCAGCCCAGGGCCCTTGCTGTCCCTTTGAAGGTGTGCTGCCAAAGGAAACTGTGGTATACATGCCAATCAGTTCAGACGACAACAAAAGTCCCCAAACTCCCAAGCAAGATCTTGGGTGGCAACTCTAGGCGTTGTCTGCACATTTGGCACATCGTCACTTACCCGCTATCACTCCTCGACCAAACTTCTCCCCTTTCCTGAGCAAAGCCTGAATCTCAGCAGGAGTCATCCCCAGCCTCTCCACCAGCAGCTCCTGCCAGGCATCGTCATCCCAGTCCCTGTGAGCAATGTGGACGGCGATGGTACGGTTCCGCTGGCTGCTCAGCAGGGGATGCCAACGAGTCTCCACAGTCTTGACTCCATCTTCGCAAGTGCCCCGGGCCTCCTGTGGCCTGCAGAAGCACAGAAGCGCATCACATGCCAGCCCTCCAAGCTCACGGGCAGTGGCCTGACCATACCCCTGTGTCTCTCAGGTGGCTTAAATCCCACTGACCCTGATGGTCCGCTGCTTCCGTCTGTCACTGATGTCCCGCGCCACGGCAGGCCCAAGGGAAGGGGCTGGGATTCGGCTGACTCAGGTTCATCCCACAGAGTCTTTGGGGCGGTCTGGAGTAGGGCGGAGACAGCTAGAAAAAGGCACAGGCAGGATAGCTTTCTCTCTTTATTCCCCACCCCCCCACCCACTCCACTGACTGACCTATCCCCACAAGCACCCATGGCTGGCCTCATGCCAGTCCTGTCTTCATCTTATTCCATGCTCGGCAGCCCCAGCAGGGCTGAGCACACTCCTTCCCTCCTTCTGGGACCCCCACATTGCTCACCAGCCTGCTCTGAATCCCGTGGTGCAGGGCCACGCCCCTTCAGACTCAGCCTTAGGTGGACAGGCCTGTACATACTCAGGACCCCAACCACCACCACCAAGTCCACCTCCCTTCCACTGTGAGTGGCATCACCAGCCACGCAGTGTTCCTGCCCCAGACCTAGCTGCTCTCTGCCCTCCCTCTCTGCGGCCCACATCCCGTGGCACTGTGTCCAAAACCGACACTGAATCTGATCTCTTTCCATAATCTCTATGGCCACAATCCCAATCCAATCCCCTAAAACCCCCTGCCTTCTGAAGAAGTCTCCTGATAGCACCCCCACCCCCGCCTCAGCCTTTGTCCTCTGAACTCTTGTGACCACACTGCCATCAGAATGATCTTGGTACAGGGACAATGAGATTATGTCACTCCTCTACTGAAAGCTTTCAAGGGCTCCCTGCCCCAACTAGAACAGAATCCACACTTCCTCTCAGGGCACTCAAGGTTCCTCCTGATCTGTCTTCCCACCCCAGCCATATCCTCTCCTCTCCCCTTTATTCACCACCCTGCAGCCACAGGGGCCTTCCATCCCCTGAGGGAACATGCCAAGTTTGTTTCTACCTCAGGTCCTTTGTCAGTTCTGATGGGTTGCATTGTGTCCTCTTAAAACGCGTATGTTGAAGTCCTAAACCCCAGCACCTCAAAATGTGGCCTTATATATAAAGACAGTCATTACAGAGGCAATCAAGTGAGACTGAAGCCATTAGGGTGGACCCATTCCAATGTGGTTGGCGTCCTTATGAAAAAGGGGATTTCAGAGACAGTCATGCACACAGGGAGAACACCATGAGAAGATGAAGGCAGAGATAAGGGAGATGCTTCTACAAGCCAATGAGTGCCAAAGATTGCCGGCTAGCCGCCTGCAGCTAAGAAATAGGGACAGACCAGATTGTCTTTCACAGCCCACAGAACAAACAAATCTGGTCAACACTTTGATTTCAGACTTCCATCCTCTAGAACAATGATTGTCTGTTGTTTAAGCCAGCCCCTTTATGGTCCTTTGCTTCAGCCATCTTGGCAAACTGCTGTTCCCAACACATCTCCACAGGATAGGGCATGAGTTTTCCATTTGACAGCACATCAAGTCCATTCTTTCCACCTGACAATCTTCATCTACCTTGTTTTTCACTGCCTGTGTGATATCCCATTGTTGGCCGTCTCATAATTTGCCTGACCATTCCTCCACTGACGGAGAGTTACAAGCTGCTTCCCACTTTTGCCACTAGAAATGATATTACCTCTAACGCTGTATGAAGACATGCTGAAGGGAATGCCTCGGCCGCCTGGCATGCCCATCTAAGATGCTGATATCTGCCAGCAAATGACTTTCCACAAAGACTCACCTGTGTACCCTCCACCAACCCATCCATGGTGCCATTTCCTCACACACTTGTGGCCCCTGAGCCTCATTATTCTCCTGATGGGTGACCAAACATCACCAGGTTCCTTGGTTCTGGATTACTTCTGACGGAGACTGAATGTCTCCCACAGGGCCAGGCCACTTCCATCAGGATACAGAGCTACAGTGAATGTTTGCCTCTTTTCCGCCGCTCAGTTTTTTGGCCAACCCTTTTCTCATCATCACCACAAAATCACAACAAACGCGAACTGTGTGTGTGTGGAATCCCTAGTAGGAACTGATGTAACTGAAAAGGCAAGAAGGGGATTGACTCCCCTCCTACCCGGTGCTGCAGAGAGTACCTGCTTTGCGCCCTACCTGCACAACAAGGAAGATAAAGAGGAAAGGTCATTACGTGCAAGACAGCAAAGCTGGTTCATGGCCCGAAGAAGGTCATCTACTTAGCAGGCATTGGAAACCAAGAAGAGCTGGGAGGGCCGGTCTTATCAGTAACACACATGTGCACTTCACAGTTTGGTTCGGCTAATCACAGCAGTGGGATCCTCAGCACCTGTCTGGGTCAAGGACACAGGGTGCACCAGCCCGCAGGACAGAAAATCATTTCACCACGTTGAACAGCATTCCTGCAGCTGAGCACGCTCCATTCGAAGGGAGAAAAATGACACTTCCCCTCCCATTGTCGAGGGGCGAGGGTTTGGGGCTCTAAATCCCATTGTCCTCAGCTTAATTCTGGGTAAGTCACGCTGAGCACGGCGCCACAGGCCACAGAGCTGTGCACCGCCGGGCCTCGGGTCCAGGCGAGCTCACAGCAGCGGGGCCAATGGGAGGCAGGGAAGACCAGGCTGAGGTGGGGCCGCTGTGTGTGGAGCAGCACACCGGCTTTCTACTCGCAGACGCACGTCGCGGGTACACGCGCTTAGAAGGAGCGGAGCCAAGGCCCTGGCAAGAGCAGGGGGCAGGAAAAGGAGCCTTGGTCGCGCCCCGCACGGGTTCCCAGCCCCACATCCAGGGAAGCCCCAGCCCTCAGGTACCGTCCGCAAGAAGGCTGCGCACATAGGCTCCTGCATCATGGGCCCTGGCACCTGTCAGCCCCGGCAGGTCTCACGGCCTCCGGAACCACGGACCCTGCGAGTCGTGGGTGCCCAGGGCCGACTCCGGCTTTTCGCCACAGGGAAGAACAGTACTCCGCCTCCCCGAGACCCAGCGAGGCCACCGGAGCCAGGCCAATGGGCTCCCAAACGAGGAGACGTGGGCCGCGGTGAGAAGAGGGAGCGCCTGGCTAATGTCGAGGCTGCAAGGTCGCTGCCGCTAACTCCGGGAAACCGGTGGCCAGTGACAAGCGCTAGCGGTCCAGAACTCTACCGCTTTAATGCAGCTCCCGTCATCCCTTTCATGAAGAACGCACGTGGGCACGTAATCACGCATGTACGCACACCACGCAGGAGGCACGTACTCAGCCATGCATATAGACAGCCAAGTCATTATGAATCTCGCATTCTCGAAGACACGCACTGACGACATCACGCACGTACGCACGCCCTGGCTGCTAGGAGACGCTATTCCCTTTACCAGGCCCTCATGCGCGCCAGCCAGCCAGGCCAAGGCCAGGGGAGCTGGAAACTGGCAACCTGGGCGAAGAACCGGAAGGAGGAAAAGGAAACGGAGGGAGAAAGAGTAAGGGGAAGGGCGGGACGAGGCCACCAGGCAGGAGTTTTGGGTCCAGAGCTGCTATACCAGCAGGGAGGAGCTGGGAGAAACCGCTGGGGAGTGGGTGGAGGCGGGGTTGAGAGGAGGAGGGTGGAGCTGGGGGAGGGGCAGGGCGGGACTGAGAGAAACGATTGGGGGCGTGTTGAGGGCGGGGCTAGGATAAGGGGTGGGGGTTGGGGCAGGGCCGGGCGGAGCTGAGAGAAACCACTGCGGGCAGGGCCATGGGAGAGCTGAGCAAGGAGAGGCTGCAGAAGGAGCTCGCGGACTCCCGAGAACCAGCAGGGGGAGGCAGGAGTCCGCTGAGAGTAGGCGGGCGGGGGAGAAAGAAACCGCTGGGAGGGGCTGGAGGCGGGGCTTTGAAAGCAGCTGCGCGAGAAGCAGGGCGGGGCTGGGAGAAGCAGGGCGGGGCTGGGGTCCAGAGGGACCGTCTTTTTAACGCCTCTTTTGCAGGTGATGAGAAACGTCCACACTCCTAATGTCTTGCCTCCTCTAAGTCGCCGGACACACAGCCCAACTTCCCTGGCAAACTTGCTTTTCAAACTCTCTTCTCCATCTCAGTCAGGGACTCAGGTTCTGTAGTGCTGCCATGCTTTACTCCTCTGTCCCTCCCCTTATCTAGTCTCCCGCATTGACTTTATAAGCAAGTTTTGAGTCCCTGCCTCTGGAGTGCCTGATGAGACAAAACTGCTCCTCGTCCTGCATCCCCGCTGCTACTTCCAGAACTCAGGGCTCGTGGTCTGGAGCCTGCACTGTTCCATGAGCCTCCTGCCTAACCTGGAAGCCTCTGTCTTTCCTCCCTCAGGTCTGTCCTCCACATTCCTTTGGCTCAGTTTCTAAGTCACAGATCTGTCCCCAACAATCCTCTAGTGAAAACGCGGCCGGGCCTTCTCAGGTTTAAGTCCTAACAGTTCAGGGAGTCGGCTCAGCTCTCCCCACCTTTAAGCCGAATACTCTTTGGGTTCACGCTGTGCTGTTTAGTCACTGGTCCCCACCAGCCTGCTGTTCCAGGTCTCCTTGCTTTGCACCGTTAGTTCCCATGGCCTTGTCCTGGTGTACTCCTGGTATCCTTCAAGGCACAACTTTAATGTCACCTTCACAGCCCCACCCCAAGTATTACGGACTTTTGTCTCCAGCTCTGATAGCATTTTGTACATCCCCCATTCCCACCCCACATTAGGCTCTTGCAACTCCAGGTGGTAATTGCTCTGTAAGAGTCTGTGGCTGCCGCAGGGTCTCTTGAGTTCCTTGAAGGAACCGCTGGTGTTTTACTCATTTCTGAGACTGGGTGCCCAGGGCACAGTATCTGCTTAGTAAGTGTTTAATCAGCAAAGGGCTGCCTTCTTGTTTTTTCTAGTGAGATGCACCTACTTCTCCCTGGAGAAACTCGAGGAAGCAGGAATACTGAAGATGAGGTGAGGAGGAGAGGGTCCCTCTTTATGGGATGTAGGCCGTAGGGCTGCAGGGGACCTTCAGATCACCAGTTGCAATTCCTATGCATGCTAGCATCCCCTCCTGGGTTCCTTCCCCCCAAGACTGGTTGCCAGCTTCTGCCAAACACCCCAGAACCTGCTGGGAGTGGTTTCAAATCATGAGTGAGGATCCCCGGGATGGTGGGTTGCTGTTGCTCCGCCTGTAGCGTCTTGTATGAAGAACTAGAACTTGCATAATGAGCTGGAGAGTCACCGTGTGGCTGCTAGCGGGGAAGCCCATGGTGGCCACATAAGGGCTCCCTTTTCCAACTCTCCCAGCTGCTCCTCACTCTCACTCCTGGGTGTGCTGGGCAGTGGGGTGCAATGCGCACGTGGGTGCACACTCTCCCTGAGACCTCCCACAGAGGTCTCATCTGTGGTCGGATGAGGAGAGGAAGTCCAAGTAAAGCAGCTGCAGCGGTGAGTGGGCCTAGGAAGAATGGCATCACCAGGCCAGGTAGGGATGCGGGTGGTGTTCAGCTATCCCTGAGAAAGGGACCAGAATGCACCTGAGTCTTCATTTTCATTCCCAATAGCAGGTCAGCACCAGACCCGAAAACGCTCTGATTTCTGCCCTCCACGCCATACTCTCTTCACCTGCTGCCTCCTCATTCCTCCCATTAACAATGTCCTGGCAGGAACAAGACTTTCCCCTCCCTCTCTGTTTGTCTCTTAGCAGGTCAGGTCGGCCTTCACCTCCCCAGGCCCGTCCTGCTCCTGCCTTCCCCTGTGGGGCCCTCTGTGGATGCTCTGGAGCCCCAGGCAATAGCCAGCTGTGAGCGTGCATGCGGGGCCTTCTCGGGTTCTTTGCTGTGCTCCCATGAAACCGCTCTGCTTGGCTGCACCCCACTAGCACACACTCAACTGACCCCAACTCCTGGGGCTGGGGGTGTGTCTCCTCAAAGTCTGCTTTCTTCTTCAGGCCTTGCTTGCATGCCCATTGTGCTACACGTTGTATCTCTTTTAGGAAGTCCTTGTCTTTTCCAAAGATCCTGCTTTGCAGCTGACCGTACCCGCTGCCCGTCTCGGCCGGGATACTGCCTCCTTCCTGAAACCACAGCCCCACTCAGGTCTTCCTTCCATCCTAATCCCTGGGGAGCCCCCTGCAGAGCTCCCTGTCCATCCCAGTGGCCTTCTGAGCCTTGCCTCCCCTCCCTTCTCTTCCCTTCTCTTCCCTTCCCTTCCCCTCCCCTCCCCTTCCCTCCCCTCCCCTTCCCTCCCCTCCCCTCCCTCTCCCCTCCCCTTCCCTCCCCTTCCCTCCCTCTCCCCTCCCCTCCCACCCCCTTACCTCTCCCTCGCCTCTCCCTCACCTCTCCCTCCATGGCAGGCTAGCCTCCCTGGCTAGAGCTGTCCCCTGGGAATTTGCCGTCACTTTCCCTCTCTGTGCTCAGCATCCCTGGTTGAGAGGTTTAGGAGGAAGAGGAGAGGACGAGAGGAGGAGAAGAGTCCCTCTCTTCTGCCCACATGCTCCCCTAGGGAAGCATTCTTTTTGCTCAGCGTGATTTCTGTGCGACTCCTCCTGTTTTCTGAGCCTGTCACCCCCTTCCTCTTCCCTTGGCTCCCCACTGACACTTTCCAGAGTGCAGCCACTTCCCCTCGCTGTGCTTCTTTGACTCTGAGGCCCAGGAGGAAGTTGCCCTCCTCTGGAGAGAGTTCACGTTTGATCCAGCCTAGTGTTCTGGGACCGCTTTGACCCTAATTCATGATTTTGCTTCAGATGCTTCTTGTTTGGCCTGCCTTCCTCGTCTAGGAAATGGATTTTGCTCATTTTTCTATTGAGTCACTTGCCTTGTTGGTATGGAGTTGTAGGAGCTCTTTCTGAATTCTGCCTCAAACCCCATGTTGGTTTTTTGTATTTCAGAGACCACATCCGCCCAGGGGCTTACTCTTCCGTCTCTTTGCAGGGCTGTTTTGGACTCAGTATTCACCTAAGCACTCCAAATTGTAAGTAATCCCAGAGGTCATGGAGTGTCCCACTGCCCCTCCTTCTGGAGGCTGTGGCCCCTCCCCCAAAGAGGAGGTGCTTGCATGCGTCCAGTGCCCTGCCCATTAGATTAGAGAGGGCTCCCTTCTTTGCTCTCTTGCACTCATTTGTCCGCTTTTTAGCTTTCCTTTTCTGCCCCGGACTCACACAGGGTCGCGTGAACGTGTGGTGTAGCAGGAGGAGACAGGTAAAGTGGAGGAATGGGAGCTGGAGGGGAGCAGGAGGGAAGAAAAGAGGAGGGGGAGGGGAAAGAGAGGGAGTGGGTGGAAGGAGGAGAAGGGGAGGAGGTGAAGGAGGAGAGGAGGACACAGAAAAGAGAAGAAAAAGGAGAGGAGGAGACAGGAGGAGGAGCAGCAAAGGAGGAAGAAGAGGAAGAGGACAAGAAGAGCAAGTAAGGAGGAGGAGGGGGGAGTAGGAGGAGTAGGAAGAGAGAAGGACCGAAGGAAAAGGAAAAGGATAGGCAGATGTGGAGGAGAGGAGGCGGAGGAGAGGAGGAGATGAGAAAGAGGAGGGAAAAAGGAGAGGAGAGGGATGAGTGGGGAGGAGGAGGAAGAAGAACAGGAAAAGGAGAAAAGGAGGAGGAGAAGAGGAGGAGTGAGAAAAGAGGAGAAGGAGAGGAGGATGGGGGAGGACGAAGAGGAAGGGAGAAGGAGAGAAATAGGAGGAGGGAGGAAAGGAGGAGAGGTGTAGGAGGAAGAGGAGAGGAGGAGCAGAGGAGGAGGAGGAGAGGAAGAGGAGGAGATTTGGAGGAAGAGGAGAGATGGAGGAAGAAAGGAGGAGGCGGAGAAGAGGAGAAAGCAGAGAGGAGGAGGCAGAAGAAAGGAGGACCAGGAGGAGAGGAGGAGGAGGAAAGGACGAAGAGGAGGAATAGAATAAGAGGAGCAGAGGAAAAGGAGGAGGAGGTGGGGGAGGAGTGGAGAGGAGAGGAGGAGGAACAGAGTTGGAGGAGGTGGAAGAGAGAAGAGGAGAAGGAGGAGAGGAAGAGAGAAGGAAATGAGAAGGAGAAAAGTAGGAGGAAGAAGAGAGAAGAGAGAGGAGAGGATGAGGAGGAGGGGAGGAGAAGGAGAGCAGGAGGGGGAGGAGGAGGAGAGTAAGAAGAGGAAATGAGGAAGAAAGAAGGACAGGAGATGGAGAGGAGGAAGAGAGTATTAGGAGGGGAGGAAGAGGGGAGGAGGGGGGGAAAAGGAAATGAGGAGGAGGAGGAGGCTGCAGCGCCCTTATCAGGCTCCAGTTCTCGGTGTGCCCCGTTCTGTAAGACACTCCGCTGTGGTCAACCCTGGCCTGCAGAGGATTCCCGCGCTGGATCTCTGAGGGATGCTGGCGCCCTCTCTCCAGCACATTCCTGATGCCCTTGCTGACGCATGTGTCCTCTGGGCCCTCTCCGGAAACATGATCTTCCAGGGTGTCTTCTGGCCTCACCTCTTCTGTCCAGTTCCAGCAAACTCACTTTGCTTAGCCTTTGAATCCCTTCCTTCACCATCTGCCATGACAATTCGGGCCTTTCACCGTCACTCAGGCCTGGACCATCACTGATGCCCATCCCATGCCATCCACAGGTTTGCCCCATCCCTTCGGCTCCCTAACAGGGCATTCAGTTGTGTTGAGCAGCAGAGTGTCTCCAAGTCCCTTGTGTAGTTTTCGTTTCCGGCCCCCACTGGTTGAGCTGCATCCGGGTCCCATCCCACAGGGACCCCCCGGCCGCTGCAGGTGCATGCTGATCCTGCAGCTCCTCAGGGGTGTCATCGCTTTCCCCCTTCCCAGACCCAGCACACCCTGCCTGCGCAGCTCTGTGCTGCACCTTCACTCTAGTCACGGGTGTGGCAGTCAGCTCACCAATTCCTCCTGCTTCCCTGGGACTCGCTGGCTTTTAGCACCGCAAGTCCCTCAGCAAACTGGGACTGTTGATCACCCTACCCGGCAGCCAGTGATAAGGTGAGGGCCACTCCTGGGAGGGAGGACACCTGTGGGGAAAATTCTTGTGTTATTTATTTCTCCTTCGGGATAGGGTGCCTGCAGTGCTTCATGGGAGGGGGTGGGCTGATGCTGCAAGCTCAGAAGTTTCAAGGGCATCTAGGGAGACCAGATATTCAGAGACCTTCTCCTAGATGTGCGTGTTCCATGTATCAGGGATGCAGGTTTTCCCAGCAGGACTCGTGTCATTGGCATGACAGACCTGCCTTGGCTGAGCGTTCAACTGTCTTTGGAGTTCAGCCACCTTAGCAAGTCCTGGGTTTGTTCTTCAGACTTTGCTGCTTGCCCATTGCTTGGATCGGGGGCTACTCTGTAAACCACCAGGAAGACTCCAGTGTTTCTGCTTAATTTTTAGATGTTTGTTAATTGCCCTTGGCCTCTCATTAATCCCGGTGGGTCCTTCAGGAAACATACCGTTCCCTGAGTTTTCATTTCCAGGCATCTGCCCTGCCTGGATCTCCTCGCCTTCCAGGAGCTTCCTCTTCACAAGCTGGCCATCCCAGCAAAAGTTCTAACATCGAAGGTCTAGCAACTAGCCTGCCATCTTGTGCCTAGAGCCACCTGCGTGCCACCTACCCCCGAAGATGGGAACCTCGTTGCCAGTTGGGGAGATGCAGGGCAATCCTGTACCAAGACCCCATCTTACCACCTGTTTTCTCGGACCACTCTGGAACCCACTGTCTCAGATTGGGTCCTCCAGGAAGCAGACTGTGAGAGGGAGTTGGCAGGACCAAAGGTTTACTGGGACTAACTAACCCTCAGGAAAGGGACAGGAAGGAAGCAGGGCTGGAGAGCAGGTTGAGCCCGACCTGACAGTCTTGAGCAGCCCAGCAGGGAGGTGTGGAGCAAGGGTTGCCCACTAGAGGGGCCTGCATTGGGCATGGGTGGTGGGGTCCACATGGTACCTGGCACACAGCAGGCTGTGCAATCCATATTAACTGCCTGGATGAATTAATGCCCAGGAAAGGTGCCCTGGAGAACGGGTATGTGCTGAGCACAATAGGGAAGGGCCCAGCATCTGCCTTGGCATAGGCAGAACTGTGCTGTGCCCTGCAACAGGCCACCCGAGAGCTGCTTTCATCTTGTGTGTGCATTAGACAACTGCCAGGGGCATGAAGGGGATGTGCTTCCAGGGCATTTGCTGGCAGGGTGTCTCGTGATCTCTTGGTATTGGTGTGAGCACAGCCTGGCAGGAGAGGGCAGATCTCAGTGCAAAGTATCATGTCAAAAAGCAGATCGAAACCAGGCCCCCTCCTGGAAGAGGCTCCTTGAAGGTAGGTGCACACTCATGTCTTTGTTACTTGTAAGGGGGCATCTTACAGGCAAGAGGAGTTAGGTGAATGGGAAGAGGAAGGAACTGCTCACTCTGGGCAAGGGGCTGGGGGAGGCTTCGTAGAGGAGTGGGTGTTTGAGCTGGGCCTTGAAGGTCGAAAGGGTTTTGTTAGGTGGGAAATGGGGGAAGGACAGCCTGAAGGGGTTAGGTACCTTCAAGGAGCCCAGAGAAGGTTGGTGGCTGGAGCAGACCCATTCGTAGAGTGAAGTCATGGGAGAAGAGGCTGGGAAACTAGATTGGGTCCAACTCCTAAAGGCCCACTGAAGGAGTATGGGTTGCACGCTGGGTGCAGCAGGTGAGTGTCCTCACTTGGGTTTCACTGTCAGCATTTTTAAAAGGCAAACTGGTTCTCTTCCTGAGGAGAATTCACTGATTCACTCATGTGGCCAGTAAGTCATCTGACAAACCTTTGTGTACTTCTGATGGGATAGGAGTGTTTGTAGACAACGGTCACACAAATATGCAGCCCAGTGCAGCTCAGGAGCAGCCTTCCATGGATAAGCCATTGGTACCTACAGTGTGCTCCTGTCCTTGCTAATCTGAACACATGGGTAGTAACCTTAAGCGTGTCTCAATCTTCTGACTTGTGATGAGGTTTCCAATTCTTGTTCCTGACTTTAGAATGAAGTTTGGAGAGATGTCATTAAGTCTCTAGGTTCTGAGGATTACTGTGGGGTGGGCAGAGGGAGAAAAGGGTGTTGGGGCCAGATGTTCCTGTGCTTCTACCAGAAAGTTGATTTGCCCAATGTACCACCCTCACTTGGCAGGCCTGAGCAGAGTGGCCTGCCACTCACAACCCAGAGAAAGAAGGTACAGTGCGGGCTTGCCCTGGCGGGTGCTTGGATGCCCTAAGCTGCAGCATCCACACCAGGTGGGATTTGGTAGGGTAGGCCCCCCATCCACTGTGTCTGATCATACTGCCTTTGAAAGAGGAGGGTGGATGATGAAGACAAGACGATGAGATAGGGTGGCCTCAGCATGTTGCAGCACCCAACTGGAACATTTGCAAATGATACTTGGAGAAAGCTTTAGGAAAGAGGCCCACTTCATTTATGAAATGACACTAGATAATGTTTGACCTTAGTCACATGTTCCTTGATTCCTCATTTTGCCCTCTGTTGGCTGACTCATGCAGCATCACTTTTAATTAAAGGTGGGCTGTGATGAGAGTCATGATCAGTGAGTGGCTTCCATAGCAGAAAGTTCTGTGTAGTTCTTGGGGGATGTGAGTTTAAGTATGAGGTGCTAAGACGAATATGTCCATACATTGTATTCTATTTCCTCTATCCTTTCCCTCCTCTAACCATTTCTGCCTTCTTCATCTTTCTAACTTTCCCAAGGCATTTTACATTAGATTTCAGATATAGAACGGTGGATGTTAGAACAAACCCAAATTCTTAATGCTTGTTACCATGAAAACATGGCAACACCATTCACATTTTCTTTACAAATGGCCTGTACGGGTCAGCCCAGGCATTGACTTAGGAGCCCATTGTTTGCATCCTCTGGGTCCTTGTAGTTCATATGCTGGAGCAATGTATAGAGGCGCACAGAAGGGCTGAGAATGTGGCCATGAGGTATGTAACAATGAGGCCCAGAGCCTGAGCTTTGGTGTCTAGCAAACCTAGGTTTGAATGTTAGCTCTTTGTGTTCCTGTGTGACCTTGTTGGTTACTCGTGTCTCTGTGTCTCCTTCTCTTATAAACCAGGAGGTACAAATGCCACTCATGTCACAGGGCTGTTGCTGGGACATACACTTGCACCTTGTGTTCTCTCTTTCTGGGACTCAGGTTCTCAAGATTTGCTTCTACATTTACAGGTTGGAGATTATTCCAGCAACGCTGAGGAAACTTTTCTTTTATTTTTTTTCTCAGCTTTGCAAATTTCAGAGATTTCCAACAGTGTTCGAGGGACTGTGATGTGCTCTTGCAAAAATCCCATATGTTTTTTGAAGAATCTCAGTTGTGCTATCTAGAAAATGAATCAGTTAATCTAGAACATGGTTTTCAAACCTATGTGGCCATGGAATGTCATTTTGGAGGGACGCTTTCACAGGATGTAAGATTCTGAGTGAAAGCTTTTTTTTTTTTTTTTTTTTTTTTGAGACAGTCTCTTGCTGTGTGGCCCAGGCTGTAGTGCAGTGGGGCAATCTCTGCTCACTGCAACCTTCGCCTCCTGGGTTCAAGCAATTATCCTGCCTCAGCCCTCCAAGTAGCTGGGATGCCATCATGCAAGGTGCGTGCATGCCATTACGCATGGCTAATTTTTGTATTTTTAGTAGAGACAGGGTTTCGCCATGTTGGGCAGGCTGGTCTTGAACTTCTGACCTCAGGTGATCTGCCCACCTTGGCCTCCCGAAGTGCTGAGATTACAGGTGTGAGCCACCACACCCAGGTGAAAGCTATTTTCTTTAAGCCCTTGAAAAAAGTTGTGCCACTTCCTTTTGGTATCCTTGGTTTGGTAAGGTATCATTTTTCTCACATTGCTTCCAAGTTTTTCTTGTTTTTTTTTTTTTTTTTTAAATTATTATCATTATTATTATTATTTTAAAGACAGGGTTTTACTTCATTGTCCAGGCTGCAGAGCAGCATTGCAATCATAGCTCACTGTAACCTTGAACTTTTGGGCTCAAGCAATCCTCCTGCCTCAACCTCGCAGGTAGCTAGGACTACAGATATGAGCTGTCATGCCCAGTTAAGTTTTTTTTTGTTTTTATTTAAGAGTTCTCAGAAGTTTAACTCAAGTGTTTTAGTGTAGAATTTCTTTGGATTTATTCTCTTTGGGATTTGTTCAGCTTCTGAAGTCTGCAGGGTTATGTCTTTTGTCAAATTTGGGAAATTTTCAGCCGTTACTTCTTTGATTTTTCATCCCCACACTTTTTCTCATTTCCTCTGGGACCCTTATGACACAGATGTGAGATCATTGTTCATAGTCCCACAGGTACCTAAAGCTCTGTCCATCTTGTTTTCCCATGTATTTTCTATTCGTTTTTCAGAATGGGAAATTTCTGTTCTGTCTTCAAGTTCACTGGTTTTTTCCTCTGTTCTTTCTATTCTGCCACTGATTCCTTTATAGAGTTTTTAAAATTTCAGTTATGGTATTTTTCAGTTCTAAAATTTCCATTTGATTCCTCATTATGTCTTCTATTTATTTTTTGGCTGAGACTTTCTATTTTTAGTTTGTTTCAGATGCGTTCTTAATTGCTTAATGAAGCATTTATATAATGGTGGTTTTCAATTTTTTTTAACAGATAATTCTAACATCTTTGTCATCAGTGTTGACATCTCTTGATTGTATCCTGTCATTCCATTTGAGATCATCCTGGTTCTGGGTATGATGTGTGACTTTTGATTGAAATCTAGAGATTTTCATATTATGTTACTAGGTTTAAGGTGTTATTTAAACTTTGTTTTAGCTGGCATCCTCTGACATCACTCCAGCAGAAGAAAGGGAAGGATCATGCCGCATTACTGCCTGGTGAGTGCAGTAGTCTACCTTCCCCACATGGCCTCCATTGATTCCTGAAATGGGTGGGGGTACTCCTTGTTTCTGCTGGGCAGGAGTGGACTTTTTGGATCTGATCTGGGGCTGCACTGATACCTTTGTGGCTGGGAGGGTTTGATATTTTTCAGCACTGTATTCAGTATCACCTGCACAGACACCTTAGGGGATGGGGACTTGCTATTGCCTGGCAGGGATGAAAATGCCAGCTCCCTGATTGGCCACCTCCAACAGCACCAAGGTAGACAGGAGGGATGTTACAGCTTAGCAAGCATGTTACACTGAGCCCCCTAGTTGACCTTTGCTGGCATGTGTGGAAGTGGGGATCAAACTATATTTCTGTGGTATTTAACTAGAGTAAAGCAGCTTACTGTCTAAAAGTTTTCTATCTTGGTAAGTTACAACTTTCTTGGTCCTCTGGCTTTGGTTCTTCTTTCCTCCCTCCCTTACTGTCCCCCTTTCCTCCCTCTTTTCCTTCATTCCTTCTTTCTTCTTTCCTCTGTGTTTGTTGACATTTCTGGATCCTAGCTCCTTCAGCTTCGTGTCTGGTGTATATGGGCAAAGAAAAAGAGAGAGAGAGAGAGAGAGAAAGGGAGGAAGGGAGGAAGGGGAAAGGAGAGGAGAGGGAAAGAAAGAGGGTGGAGAGAGAGGGAGGGAGGAAGGGGAAAGGAGAGGATAGGGAAAGAGAGAGGAGAGAGAGAGGGAGAGAGAGAGGGAGGAAGGGAGGGAAGGGGAAAGAGAGGGAAAGAAACAAAAAGAGAGGGGAAGGGAGGAATGGGAAAGAAGAGGAGAGGGAAAGAAAGAAAGAGAGACACACACCAGAGAACTAATTAACTCCATTGTTCCTCAGGTCACAAGGTCCCTATCTGATCTGCCTTCACTCCACCTTTCAGAGTCTTATGTTTGTTTTGTGTATATTATCAAGGGGTTTTAGGTCACTTAGTTGGAAGAATAGGGAAAAGTATATCTACTCTAGTTTTGTGGAAGTGGAATTCTTCTGAGAACCTCTTTTTTGATACAAAATATGTACTTGTGCATATTTTGTATCAAAATATATAATGTACATGTCCATTTTGTACATGTATATAAATTGTATATAAGTATTTAGGGTTATAAAAATAACCAAAGACACCAAAAACTGCCACAGGTGGATTTGAGAAGACGTTGAAATGCCTCCCCTGCTAAGACACGCTCCTCCTTGACAGAGTGGGAACCCTGAAAGCTGTAGTGTCACCACTGCCCTGTCCTGTACCTACCTATCTTTTGACTCATTTCCTCCAGGCTCAGGTTTTCAGTTTTGGGTGTGTGCCACCTAAAACTGAGCTGTGGAACTGCAGCACAATCATCAAATTCAAAAAAGGCAAGGACATCTTGCTCAGATTTTAAGATACACCATAGATGGAGTAAACTAAAACCTTTGATTCCAGATCCTTAACCCCGATTAAAAACAACACAACCCTTCATGCCTATTTAAAACGTCCCTTGCAAAAGATGGTTTGAATATTCCAAGTTGGAAATACCCAGTCTTTTTAAGTTACAGCACCCTTTTTGATACAAAAAATGGGCATGACAGAAATTGTATAGTGAGTAGTGTTATAAAAATAACCAAACACACCAAAAGCTGCCACGGGTAAATTTGAGAAAGTGCTGAAATACACCACACAGCGTGAGACCCTGCTGGCTCTGTCTAACAGATGACGCTGGGGCTGCAAATGGTGTCCCAGCCTTCCAGCATCTGTGGTCTCCAGAACAGGGTTGAAACCTGTTCTGCGCTGACACTGCTCTCCTAAGAAGAACCCAAGTTGAGAGGAGCCTCTTGCCCACTCATCTATAATCAAAGCAGACTTGATGCCCATCAGAGTTGCCCAGTGATTCTGGTGAGCCCTTCCTCCCTCTGGCTGTGAGTACTGGGGAGCATGGTGGGGACTTTCAGATAGCTCGGTGGAGCGCAGAAAGAGAGGGAGTTCCCCCTGACTCCTGCCCCAGTCGGTCAGCCCCGTGGGCCGAGGGGTAGCCCCACTGCTCAACCTCTCCACTCTCTTGGGGAGGACGAGGCAGCCTTGACCCACGAGGGCTGATGAATGGGTCGGTTATCGGCAGGCTCCTAGGCCACCAGCTTGGAGATCACATTGTCCCTTTTAGATTCAGTGTGGCGGGGATCTAAAAGG